>NC_092875.1:116185595-116478095 GCF_028372415.1 Notamacropus eugenii
CTTTGAACTTGGAGGTAAACACAGAGCACTTAGGTGTAACTTTCCAGAACCAGCCAGCTTTCCCGAGGACAAACCACAATCAAATACAGCAAACTACACATAAATTAGTTTCAAGTATTTAGTCTTGAAGTCTGTCCAATGTGGAGGGGGGATCTCCATCATTGGAGACATCAATAATGCCCTTTATTCATCTCGATCTTTAGCACAAAGATAAAAGCACTAAGCAATTCTTCAAGCAGTCAAACCGTAAACCTGACATCATTCAAACTGCATAATGTCTAAGGTGCATCTGACCTTGTTAAATATTAAATCTTTGTCAACTTCAGATCATGTAAATCACCCTTAAAACAGATTTGAGCATTGAACATTGAAGCGAAAGTAGAGTAAATGAAAGTATTAAAAATCAGCAAAACAAATAAGCAATGCCTTCCAACCAACTACTCCTTTAAAATTAACGCTTCAGATTAAGGAAAACGAAACACAATGAAAAATCATATATCTGAAAGTAAAAATAAAACCTGGAAAATGATCTCTGAACACTTTGACAACTCTCTTTTGCCCATCACATTCTACCTCTATCTCTCCAAAGGTAGGAAGTGTATCATTTTCTTATTATTATTGAAATGTGGTTGTGTCATAGAATGTTCCATGTAGTCTCCAGATAATTGAAATGGAGAGTCACCCAAAGGGCAAAGGAGAGTTATGTGATGAATTTGGGTAGATTGCAATTCAGAGTACAATGATATGGGTGCTAAATCTGCATTAAAGGGCCTGGGTACTTTGAATTCTCATTACCATTTGGGTGATCATGGACAAATCATTTCAACCCTTTGGGCCCCAGTTTCCTCAGAAATATGTTGGGCTACATGCTGAGTGCTTTATAAATATTTTTCATTTGATTTAATTTGATTTGACTGATGGAGTGTTGATATGCAAAGGATAACGTTGTTCAGTGTGGCTGCATCATAGAATGTTGGAGGATAGTATAGTATATGAAGAATGGAAAGAAGGAAAGAGGTCAGGTTGTGTAGAGCCTTAAATACTAAACAGAAGATTTCATACTTGATCCTGGTGATAACAAGGAGCAACTGGAGTTTATTAAGCAGGTTAGTAACATAGTCAGATCTACTCTATAGGAAAAACACTGACAATGGAATGGTGGATGGATAGCCATCAGGAGAGACTTAATCCAGGGGAAATAGTCCAAGAGAGAGATGATGAAGCCCTGTGAAACCTAAATGCTAGTTAGTGAGTCCTAGGTGATGATCCAGGAAAATATGAAGGGTTCCCATTGGTACAGGGACATTAGGAAGACAGTAAGAGGAAAACGGTTGTGGGGATTGGGGTTCTTACATTATTTGTATTCATTCTTTTTCTAAAAAAAAATCAGGAATGTGTTGATTTTTACATTCCAGCCATTTATATATTGAACATATTCAGGAGAGGTCTCATAACAAAGTAAAACAACTAAATAAAAATAAAAATGTAGAGATGTCATCTGAAATTCCATATGGGTTGCAACTTCAATTTTAGTTATTTTGGTACGAACAGAAATATATTTTCTACTCACAGAAAAAGATAGCAAGGAAAGAAAAACAAGTTCCTTAGAACAAATATTCATAGTCAAAACAAATTTCCTTCACTGGTTTTATGCATACACATGTATGTTCATATAGATACATGTGTATATGCACATGTAAATACATACACACATATGTATTTGTATATATTTTAAAATATGTATGTAATATCCACATACATAAACATATATATTGTGTGAGTATATATTTATTTTTTAAAATTTATTTTGTTTTTAAAAGTTTTAGTGCAAATTCTCTCCCTTCCTCCCATCCCTCCTTTATTCATTGATAAAGCAAGAAGTATGATATCTATTATGCATATGAAGTCGTGAACAACATATTTTTACATTGACCATATTGTAAAAGAAAAAAAACATGAAAAATAAAGAAAATATGCTTCAATCTGTACTTAGAGTTCATCAGTTCTCTCTGTAAATGAATAGCAATTTTCATCATGAGTTCTTTGGAATTTTCATAGATCGTTGTGTGAATCTGAGTACATCTATCACAGTTGATTATTGTTTCAATATTGCTATTACTGTGTGCAATGTTTTCTTGGTTTTCTTCATTTCACTTTGTCTCAGTTCATATGAACCTTCCAGGTATTTCTGAAATTACCCTTTTCATTATTTCTTACAGCAAAAAAGTATTCTGTAACAATCACATACCACAGATTGTTTCTTTATTCACCATTGATGTACATTCCCCCACCCTACAATTTCCACATCTTTGTCAATGCACAAAGAATAGTTATACATATTTTTGCACATAAGATATGGGTCATTTCCCTTTTTCTTCTGTCTCTTTGGGATACAGACATAGTAGTGGTACTGTTGGCTCTTAGTTTTATAGCATAGTTCCAATTTTTTCTTCGCAATAATCAGAGCAATTCATAGCTCCACCAATGTATTAGTGTCCTATTTCCCCCCCATATTTCTTCCAGGACTTGTCATTTTCCTTTCCTGTCATGTTAACCAATCTTATGGGGGTAAGTAGTATCTCAAAGTTGTTTTAATTTCCTTTTTTCTAATTATTAGTGTTAGAACATTTTTTCATATAACTATTGAGAACTTTGACTCCCCGCCTAAAAACTGCCTGCTCATATCCCTTTACCATTTATCAACAGGTGAATGGCTGTTATTCTTACAAATTTAGCTCAGTTCCTTATTTATCAGAGAAACTTATTTATAAGTCTCCCCAATTTTCTATTTTCCTTCTAATTTTGGTTGCATTAATTTTGATTGCATAATAATTTTATTTAACATAATCAAAATGACCTATTTTACCTCCTGTGATCCTCTCTTTCTCTTACTTGGTCATAAACTTTCCCTTTATCTGTAGATCAGAAAAGTAATTTTTCCATGCTCCCTTAATTAGCTTATGATATAAAAAATTTATATAAAAATTATGTATCTATTTTGATTTTTATCTTGGCATATTGGGTGAAATGCTGGTCTAAGTCTAGTTTCTGCTAGAATACTTTTCAATTTTCCCAATAGGTTGTGGAATAGTGAATTCTTATCTCAATAGCTTAGATCTTTTGGTTTATGAAATACTAGATTACTGTGGTGATTTATGTCTGTATATTATGTGTCTAATCTATTTCATTGATCAATTACTCTCTCATTCAGTACCAAGCTATTTTGATGATTTCTGCTTTGTAGTATAGTTTGACATCTGGTAGTGTTAGGTTGCCTTTTTCACTTGTTTTCTATTGAGTTCCTCGATGTTTTGTTTTTCCAGAGGAATTTTGCTATTATTTTTCTAGCTGTATAAAATAATCCTCTAGTTGTTTGATGGGCACAATACTGAATAAGTAAATTACTTTAGGTAGTTTTTTTTTATTATATTAGTTTGGCATCCCAATGACCAGTTAATATTTCTCCAATTATTTAGATCTGTTTTTTTGTGAGAAGTGTTTTGTAATTATGTTCAGATGGTTCCATTGTGTGTCTTGGCAAGCAGACTTACAAGTATTTATACTATCTGCAGTTATTTTAAGTGGAATTTCTCTATCATTTCCTGCTGTTTTTGTTTGTTTCTTTTTTTTGTAAAATACAGAAATACTGATAATTTATGTGGGTTTATTTTATATATGATGACTTTCATAAAGTTGTTAATTATTTTGACTAGTTTGTAGTTGACTCTCTAGGGTTCTCTAAGTAGGTTTACTACGTCATCTCCAAAAACAATGGTGGTTTGGTTTTTTTCATTGCCAATACCTATTCCTTAATGTTTTTGTCATTGCTATTGCTAGCATTTCTAGAATAATATTGAATATTAATGATGATAATAAATGTTTGATTCACCTCTGATCTTATTGGAAAGAGGCTATCTCCATTACAGATAATCTTTGCTCTTGGTTTCAGGTAGTTTTTTGTTGTTCAGTCTTTTCAATTATATCCAACTTTGTATGATTGCATTTGGGTTTTTCTTGGCAAAGAAATTAGACTAGTTTACCACTTCCTTCTCCAGCTAATTTTACAAATGAGGAAACAGAGGTAAACAGGCTTAAGTGACTTTCCCAGTGTCACATGGTTAGTAAGTATCTGAGGGTGGATTTGAACTCAAGTTCTCCTGACTCTAGACCACTGCTCTATCCACTGTGCCACCTAACTATCTCTTAAGATACATGCTACTTATCATTTTAGGAAAAGTTCCATTTCTTTCTATGCTTTCTAGTATGCATGTATGTGTATTTGTGTGTACAGTCATTCTGTACCTTAAATCTATTCATCAGGAAGTGCATAATATTACTTTTTTATCCTCTGGAATCATGGATGGTCATTTTAATGATCATAGTTCTTACAGTCTTCCAAGCTGTTTTTCTTTACACTGTGTTGTTATATAAAATGTTTTATTGATTTTCTCATTTCACATCTTCGTAGGTTTATACAAGTCTTAAAAGTAGTTCATTTTTATAATGATGTACTAATTGCTCTTCTGATTCTCCTTACTGTTTAATTTATATCTTCTCATATATATATTTTCATATCTCTGTGAAAGCATACATTACAATATAATAATATTTCTTCACATTCATTTACCACAACTTATTTAGCTATTTCTCGAAAAATGGGCATCCCTTTAGTTTTCCTGCTTTTCCCTACCACAAAAGATCTATAAGTATTATTATACATGGGACATTTTGTATTTCTATTATCTTTTTTTGAGCATAGACCTAGCAGTGGTATAAATGGATAATCGGCATTAAAAATGTATTAACATTTTGTGTATAATTCCAATAATTTTTCCAAAACTGTACACATCAACAATTCTATTGATAGTAAACCAATGAGCCATTTCCCCCACTGTTCCTCCCACACTAATCATTCTTCTATTTTGTTATCCTTCTCAGTCTGTTGGGATAGGGATAATCTCAGAATTTCTTTAATTTGCATATCTATAAATAATAGTGACTTGGAGGATTTTTTCCATATTCTTATACCTAACCCAGGTTTCTTCCCTTGAGAATTGCCTGTTTACATCCTTATATCATGTAGCAACTGGGGGATATATTTTTTAATGTTTATTCTCCATATACATCTATATTTGTTATCTTCTCCACTACAGCATAAACTTCTGGAGAACAGAGATTGCATCATTTACTATATTTATAATCACATTTCCTAGGACAATGCCTGGTGACTAATAAGTGCAGCTTCTGTGTTTATTTCTTTCTTGGGCATCATAATTCTTCTAGTTATTTTCGCCATCACGTAGATTTTTAGTTTTTATAAAAATGATGCCAATTTTATTTATAAGGCAGGTAATTGGCATCAAGGATTTACAGATTTAAAATCTGGAAAGGATCATGTAGGTCATCTAATTCAAATTCTCATTTTATAAATGAGAAAATCAAGGCCCAGGATTGTTCATAATATTATAGAATCATTGATCTAGAGATAGAAGGAATAATCAGAAGTCAGACTAGTTTAACTCCCTCATTTTATTGATTAGGAACCTGAAACTCAGAGTTGTTGACTGACTTGACTACAGTCATAAATTGAGTAACTGAAGTAGAATTCAGATAGAGGTTTCTATCTCTGCACTTGACTTATTCAGTGTCAAACCCAGATCTTTTGAATCTAAGACCAAATAAGATAATTTTTGTAAAGCACTTAGCACGGTGCCTGGTGTTTCTTGAGGGAAAGGTTTGTTTATTTGTCTTTGTATCTTCAAAACCTAGCACAGTGCTTTTTATATGACAGGTACTTAACACATTTATCAAATGGAATGACTTACCCACAAAATTCCCTTTGCAAAGCACATTTCCAGAGGGGAAAAAAGATGTCAATTTTATTGATGTCTAACAGAAAAGAAAGTGTGAGTTGACATCCCAACTCTGCAAGAACTTACTATTTACAAGCCATTTCACTTGTCTTCAGTTTCCTTAGCAGTAAAATGATGGAATTGATTAGGTTATCTCTAAGATTTCTTCCCACTCCATGTTCTAAGATCACTAAGATAGCAAGCACAGAAAATGTGAAGCAAAGTTTTATGTAGTGTGGCTATTCAAAATATATCAGGTTGGAATGCTTCTAGCACATTTGAGTTCTTTAGAATAGATTGGCCATTAGAATGGTTTTTCAAAGTTGTCTTTCCATGGAAAAGAAGAGTGAATTAGTAGTTTCAGAGTGGGATTTATGATCTTGGTTTTGTTCATATTTATAACCAAAATTTACTGATGAGTTTGCTATTTGGGAACATTTGGAGATGAGAATGGTTAACCAAGTATTTCTACACTCTTCTACCCTGAAACAAATGTCCTATCTTGAAAGCAAATTCACATGATCAAACAATTGACCACTCTTGTGGCTGCTGAATTCTGAGAATATTCTAAACTTGGCAAGGGCCAGATACCTGTCTAGCAGTTATTTTTAGCACTGTGTGAATTTTTTTCTCCAGACTCAGACCCATTCAAACTGTGCAATTGAGTTCAGATGCTCAAATGTCAAACAAAGGCATATTTCTGGAATTCTTTTGAGCCAGTGGAAACTTTGACAAAATTTCTCACTCAACTAATCTAACACCCCCTTAGGTTCCTACTGCTCAGGAAGGATTCCATTCACATTTGGCCAACCTAAATAGATCAGATTCTTCTCTCTCCTATCCTCATCAGAGATTCCCCTTTGCCTCTCAAGGGATCTTTTTTGCATTTGCTTCATATGACAGCAAAATAAAGGAATTTCACTGAGAGGTTCACATGGTGCTCATGAACCAGTGTCTCTGAGGTTGGAATGGACTTTGGATTTGCATAGTAAAGTAGATCTGTAGTCAAAGAATCAGGGTTTAAATCTTAACTTTGCTGCCTCATTTCATCATCTATAAAATGAGAATGTTGAAATAGATGATTTCTATGACCTTAGTTCTAATTCTTTGATCCTGTGATTCCCTAAATGAGGAATCATGATCCCTCATGATTCCCTTGGAGTCATGAGGTTTGGACTCCAATTCTAGCCTTGCCACTAGGTTGAATGGTGTATAAAGTTCAATCCTAGAGTCAGGAAGACTTGAATTAAAATTTTACTTCAGACATTTACTAGCTATGTGACCCTGAGCAAATCACTTTACCCTGTTTACCTCAGTTTCCTCAATTATAAAATGAATTGGGGAAGGAAATGGCAAACCACTACAGTATCTTTGCCAAGAAAACCCCAGCTGGAGAGATGGAGAGTCGGACATGACTGAAATGACTCAACAACAGCATCTGTGTGAGTTTTGGCAAGCCACTTCTCTCTGGCCAGTCTCCTCATCTAACAAATAAGTGATTTTCTTCATTTGAAGACTGGCTGATCAAATTCTGATACAGAAATGTAATGGGATATTATCATGCTACAAGAAACCATCAGTTTCCAAAATTAGTAGAAATATTAGAATACTAAACATGTACTAGCTGAGTGACTATGGGAAAGGTCTCATTCAACATCTCTTTGAGTTCTAATTTCCTCATCTGAAAAATGGAGACTATAACAGTAACAGCTACCTCACAGTGGATTTTGTCATTAGGATCTATGATTTCATTGGTATAAGAAATTCCCAATAAAGAACTTCCTTTATCAATGTTTGTATCTTTTCTGAAACTTTTAGTCTTAGAGAGCTGCCTGGAAGACTGAAAGATTAAATAACTTGGCTAGGGTCCTATAGCCAGTATATTTCAGACAGGAATTGAAGCCAGGTCTTCCTGACCCCTGGTCCAACTAGCATAATGCATAGAGTGCTGGACTTAGAATCCGGAAGACCTGAGTTCAAATCCTCTCTCAACACTTACTAGCTCTGTGACGTCAGGTAAGACACCTCAGTTTCTTCATCTGTAAAACTGAGATAATAGTAGCACCCCCTTCCCAGGGTTATTGTGAAAATTATATGAGATAATATTTATAAAGTATTTTCTCAACCTTAAAACACTATGTAAATGTTAGCTATTATTATTAGTTACTCAGAGGCAGAGCCAAGATGGCAGAGTGAGGGCAACTACTCAACTAAGCTCCTAGACAAACTCCTTCAAATACCTCTAAAAAGAGAATCTGACCAAATTTTGGAGGTGCAGAATCCAGTAGGAGACATACTGTGGCAGATTCACAGACTAGGATAGACTGAAAAGTCAACAGGAAGGATCTGTTCCGTTAGTGAGCACACAGCACAGTGCTTCCTGTTGCAGCACAGCCAAGCAGGAAAGCCCAAGGTCAGCCTGAACCAGTGGCAGCACAGTGGAAAAGTGGAGTGGCAGCCCAGGGCAGGAGACCAGCAGGAGCCAAGGGAGTGATAGTCACTGAACCCCAGGTATCAGCAGCAGTCTCATTCCATAGCCAAAATGGCAGAGTGATCAGTAAATGCTCTCTCCCCTGTCCCTTGTTGACCTTGAAAGACATAAAATATTTCCCCAGAAAAATCCTAGGTCGGTGGGAACCGTTGATGGGACAAACAGTTTCATAGCACCTGAAGACAGGAAAATAGCTAAGGGGGATTCCTCTTCCTGTGGCAGAGGCTAACTGGAAGGCGAGGAGCACCAGAGGGGGTGAAAACTCGTACTTGGACTCAGGCATGCCTAAGCACTCCAAGGGAAACGGGAAGACAATAGGGCAGCCAGGATCACCCAACACCTGAGCTTGCCTTTGCTTCAGCTCAGCTGAGGAGATCTCCTGTGGCCAGATCACCCCTCCCCCACACTTAACAAGCTAGCCCCAGGGCTGATCAGGGAAACACAAAGCAAAAAGAAAAAAGGCACCTGCCCTTAGCTTTTTCATACCAGTCAGCTCAACACCAAGTTCTGCAGCTTCTAACTGAAAGAACCAGAGGCCACAACACACAAAGTCTCACCATAATGAGCAAGAAGAAGCAAAACAAGGAGGAAAAACCCACAGAATCTTTCTATGAGGACAAGGACCAAAACATGACTACCAAAGAAGTCAGTAGTGAGACTGTACTCCCATCTGAAACTTCAGAAGGGACTATGAACTGCTTGCATGCACAAACAGCTCTCCTGGAACATCTAAAGAAGGAAATAGAAGAAAAACTGGTCAACAATTTTAAAAACATGAAAAAAAAATTCCATGAAGAGAACACCTCTTTAAAAGGAAAAATTGAACAAATAGAAAAGAAAGTACAAAAACTACCTGGACAAAATAATTCCTTAAAAGGAATAATTGGACAGATGGAAAAGGAGATGCAAAACTTAACTGAAGAAAACAATTTGATACAAATTAGAATTGGGCAAGTAGAAACTAATGACTCTATGGGACATCAAGAATCAGTCAAACAAAATCTAAAGAATGAAAAGATAGAAGAAAATGTAAAATATCTAATTAGAAAAACAACTGACCTAGAAAATAGATCCAGGAGAGAAAATTTAAGAATTATTGGCCTACCAGAAAGCCACAATGAAAAAAAGAGTGGACAGTATCTTCCAAGAAATCATCAAGGAAAACTGCCCAGAAGTGCTAGATTCAGAGGGCAAAATAGTCATTGAAAGAATCCACCATTCACCTCCCAAAAGGGATCCCAAACTAAAAGCACCAAGAGATATTGTTGCCAAAATCCAGAACTATCAAGTGAAGGAGAAAATGCTACAGGCAGCCAGAAAGAAACCATTCAAATATCGAGGAGCTACAGTCAAGATCACACAGGACTTTACAGCTTCTATGTTAAAAGATCAAAGGAATTGGAATATGATATTCCATAAGGCAAAGCAGTTGGGACTACAACCAAGGATCAATTACCCAGCAAAGTTCAGCATAACATTTCAGGCAAGGGGGATAGACATTCAATGAAATTAGAGATTTCCAGACCTTTCTGACAAAAAGTCCAGAACTCAATAGAAAATTTGATCTTCCAACACAGGTCTCAAGAGAGGCATAAAAAGGTAAACAGGGGAAAAGAAAAACTTGTCACTCAATTTGGGCAAACTGTTTATCTCCCTATAAGATGATACTTGTTAATCTTGAGAATTGTACATCTATTATGAAATATAAAAAGGATATACATAGATAGAGGGAATGGGTATAAAGTAAATGATGTGATGATAAAAATGTGATTTAAGCATGTGAAGGGATTGTAACAGGAGAAGTGAAAAAGAGGAAGCAGAAAATGGTAAATGACATCACAGGAAGAAGTAGAAAATTATGTTATAGTAGAGGGAAAGAGGGGAGGGAGAGGAGCATTGTTTGAGAGGTACTTTCATCTGATTTGGTTCAAGGAGGGAACACTAAACTAAAGTATATAAATCTAACTAGCTCTATAGAAAGTAGAAGCGGAAGGGGGAAGAAAAGGGGAGGGGAAGCTAAAAAGAAAGGAAGAAGTAGTAAGGGTAAAGGGGAGTAAAAGGGAGAGAGGCTGAAAGAAGGAAGGGAAGGCTGAGGGAGGTGGTGGTCAAAAGTGAAAACTCTATTGGGGAGGGGAAGGGAGACAGGAGAACTAAAAGTACAAATGGTGGGAAAGAGGATGGAGGGAAAAACATAGACTGTGATAATAACTGTGAATGTGAATAGAAAAAACTCTCCCATAAAATGGAGACGGATAGCAGAATAGATTAAAAGTCATAATCCAACAGTATATTGTTTACAAGAAACACATTTGAAATGGGGGGATGCACACAGAGTAAAGGTAAAAGGTTGGAGCAGAATATATTGGGTTTCAATTAATGTAAGAAAAGCAGAGGTAGCAATCCTAATCTCAGACAAAGCAAAAGCAGAAATACATCTCATCAAAAGAGATAAAGAAGGAAACTATATCCTGCTAAAAGGCACCATAGACAATGAAGCAATATAATGACTAAATATGTATGCTCCACGTTGGTATAGCATCCAAATTCTTAGAGGAAAGGTTGGGGGAGTTGAAGGAAGAAATAGAAAGCAAAACTATGCTAGTGGGGGACCTCAACCTCCCCCTCTCTGAACTTGATGAGTCTAACCTCAAAATGAACAAGAAAGAAGTTAAGGAGGTAAATAAAACTCTGGATAAGGAAGATATGATAGATCTCTGGAGAAAACTGAATGGAGATAGAAAAGAGTATACCTTTCTCTCAGTGGCACATGGCACACATACAAAAATTGAGCATGTTTTAGGGCATAAAAATCTCACAATCCAGTGAAGAAAGGCAGAGATGCTCAACACATCCTTCTCAATAATGCAATAAAAATTATATATAATAAAAGGCCATGGAAAAATAAACCAAAAAATTAATTAGAAACTAAATAATCTAATCCTAAAGGAGGAGTGGGTTAAACAACAAATCATAGAAACAATCAACACCTTCATTGAAGAGAATGACAATAATGAGACAACCTACCAAATCTTATGGGATACTGCAACAGCAGTTCTTAAGGGAAGTTTTATATCTTTGAATGCCTACATAAATAAAATAGAGAAGATCAGTGACTTGGGCATGCAGCTGAAAAAGCTAGAAAAAGAACAAATTGAAAATCCCCAAGTAAATACCAAATTAGAAATACTGAAACCAAAGGAGAGATTAATAAAATTGAAATTAAGAAAACTATTGAACTAATAAATAAAACTAATACTTGATTTTATGAAAAAACTAATAAAACTGATAAACTTATTATTAGTCACTCAACCTCTTTCAGCCTCAATTGTCTTATCTATAAAATGGGACACAAGGTTGTTATGAGATTAAAATGGGCTAATAAATGTAAAGCACTCTTCAAACTTTAAAGTGTTGTAAAAACTGAAACTGTCATCATTACTCCACACTGACACTTACTCAAAGCACTATATATAATCAGCTTCCAGTATTACTCAATGGTTTAATGATCTTATCAATATATGCATTTTCCTCACTGATATAAATCACTACCCATTCATGTTTCATAGGATCATAGATATAGAGTTGGAAGTAGGTATCTAATCTAACCACTTCTTCTCTCAGAAAAAGTTTGGGATGAGAGAGAATAATTGACTCTCCAAGGTTAGAAAGATAGTAAACAGCAGAGCTGAGATTTGAACCTAGGGCCTTCCTATCCAACACTTTCCATGATACTATACTGCCTTCTCATGATCTACCATTTTTGTCCAAGTTCATCTATAGATCCCCTATAGAGGAACTATCAGATGTGACAAGGCTTGGTCACTGAATATTCACTGACTGGCAGTGAAGCACCCAGGGTATACATCTGGTGTCCCTCACTCAGGCTACACGACTGCCTCACCTCCTTTTCATTTCCTTGATATTGTCTTACTTCTTGCATACAAGTCATGTTTAATAATAGGCCACACAGTCTAGTTACATTTGTGATATATCTTTCCATTTCTCAGGCACTGTGAGTTTTGATAATCAATTAAATCAAAGATTTATCAAGTATCTATTATATACCAAGTGCTAGGTACTGGGACACAAAGGCACAGATGAAATAGCCATTGCCTCTAAGAACTTACAATCTATCAGGAAACATAATATCTACACATAGAAATATATTTAAAATAAACACAAGGTAATTTGAGTAAGGAAACACTAGTACCCTGAAAGAATCAAGAAAACCTACCAAATGGTGTTTGAGATCTCAGAGATTATTATAATCACGTATTTGAAACTATATGGCATCACTAAGACAACACTGGAACTAAAGAAACAGGCTTTTGTATCAGTACACCTCCTTTCAAGCGTTACCATGGCCAAACTCTTGGCAGCACATCTTTCTATGCCTACTCAAGTCAGTCCTCAGAAAGCAGGCTCAGTGCAACAACTATGCTCAGAGGGTTTTTTTCCCCTATTTGGTAAGATTGGTGTTTCAATAACAGAGCCTTCAAGAACCCAGAGTCAGTGCCATAATACAAACAGATCACTACAGGAGAAATTTAGATGACCCTTTAATGAAAAATAAATAGCCCATTGGCAGATGATTCACTCTTCTTTTGCCTACAAAGCTATCACTGAACTTCTCACTGTTTCCAGAACCCAAAACCCCTTCCCTAAGTGCCTTTGCTCTAAGGGGCTTGTGTACTAGCAGAATGTGGTCCACCATGCAACACCTTTAGCAGTCTGGAATAAGGGATGATGCATTCTCTGGACAGGCTGGTTATTCTCAAATTAAATAAGTCAAGAATACTTCCCCATACTTTTATAATTGGTTATCTGCATGTGTTCTAAAGAAAAAAAAATTCACCAATATTTTTGAACATTTCTCTTAAGTATGACCACAGCAATAAAGTAATGATGACATTTACAAAGCTGACTTTGAATTGCTCTGTGAGTTGGGGTAGGGTGGGGTGGTGGTGATTGCTCTCTTCCTCCTCCTTCTCCCTCTTCTTCTTTTCTTGTTCCTCCTCCTCTTCCTCTTTCTCTTTTTTGGTCTACTCATTCACTTTTTTCCTCCTGTCTTTCTTCCTCTTCACAGTTATCTTTATCTTTGTATTTCACTCACATTATCCCTTCCCTAGTTCAAGTCCATGTCACCTTTTGTTTTTCAACTATTTTGACTACGAGTCAAATTCATACAAAAAAAGAGTCCCCATACAACATTTTTTTCACTGCTTCCAGACTCTATCCCTTCACCCCATCCTTCTAGCAACTGCAAAAAAGTCTTCTTAAGGAACAGATCTGATTCTAAAGGTCCTCCTCTGCTCAAGAAGCTCCTCCCTATTTTCTCTAAACCAAAACACAAACTCATCATCTTAGTATGTAAAACTCTTCACAATCTGAACTTAACCTAACTTTCCAGCTTCAGCTCACATGGCTGACTCCCTTTCAAAACTCACTGACCTAGTCAAAATGGGCCTGCTTACTGTTGCCCATTATATAACATTGTCTATCTTGTATCCCTTCCTTTGCTCAAGCTGTTCTCTATTCCTGAAATCTATTTCCTCCTCATCTCCATCCTTTAGAAATCTTAGCTTCCTGGGACTCAACATGGGTTCCAAAAAGTTTCCAAGAAACTTCCCAGATCTGCTAATGGCTAGCGTTCTCTCCCACTTCACATTGTACTACCTTGATTTGTTTGAATGCTATTTTACACCAGTAGGATGTTAGGTCCTGGGGGGAAAGAACCTTTATTTTTTTATATTTTTTTATCCTTTTGTTAATATAATATCTTGCAAAGATTGTGCATGGAATGTATTCTTTGCTCATCTCTGCTCTCAAAATCTCCAGTTTAGTTCATAGATCAGCTCAAGGACAGCTTTCTATATATAAGATTTCCTTATCCTTCCACCTGCTTGTGGTTCTGACTCTAAGCCCAGAATTCTTTCCATTGTATCGTGCTGCCTCTCATTTGTCACTCAGGTGGTAGTGAGGATTTCCTTTCATGTTTGGGCTTCACCAGATGGCCACTGAGCTCCCTCCCAAATCTCAGATGCTGAGAACCCTCTATAAAATAATAGGTGTAATGGCATAAGGGCTTTATAATTAGAAAGCACCCTTCTGTACAGATACGGATTATTGTGACTTTCTTCCAGTTTCTTATCTATTGTGCAATCTAGTACAGGGCCCAGTGTGCAATAACTTTGTTATTTGGTTGTTTTTCAGTTGTATCCAACTCTTCATGACCCCATTTGGAGTTTTATTGATGGGGATACTGGAGTGGTTTGCCATTTCCTTCTCCAGTTCATTTTGCAAATGAGGAAACTGAGACAAACAGGGTTAAGAGGCTTGCCCAGGTTCACTCAGCTTAGTGAGTGTCTGAGGCCAGATTTGAACTCAGGAAGATGAGTTTTTCTGATACCAGGCCTGACACTGTACCCAGTAAAATCTAAAGAGTAGCTAATAGAAATCACTACCTGATTTGGCCTTCAATACAATCTCCTAAATTGGACCAGGTATGGTTCTCTCCATTTGACAAATGAAGAAACTGAGACCCAGAGAAGTAAGCCTTAGATAATCTCAAATGATGATGATGCTAACTCATATTTATTTAGCATATTTAAAGATTACGTAAGGAATATTTCCATCACAGTCCTGTAAGATAAGTAATATAAACATCTTTAAATCTATTCTATTTATTGTGCATATCTCTGTGCACATATATTTTATATACCCATTGTGTGTATATCTTAGGTGTACTTACACAGGTTCATATTTTATCCTCCAGTAGAATATAATTTCCATAAGAGCAGGATTGTTTCACTTTTTTTGTTGTATCCCCAAAACCCAGCATAGGTCCTGGAACACAATAGACACTTAATAAATGCTTATTGATTGATTTCATACAGGAAGTACTTCATAAATGTTTGTTGGATGAATGAGACTTCTTTGAAAGAAAAAAGGGATATACATTAAAGCACTGAGTATAGGTCACAATCAATTTCTCTGCATGCCAAGTTGAGGTGGGGGTGGGGAGTAGCAAATGTGATCTATAATCAAAACAATGGGATGACAGAAATACTTTAGAATCAGCCACTTCAAGGCAGTTTGTAAGCATGAACATATTATTCTTATCCATGTAACACACATGGAGACATGACATAATATCTCTATTGATTCTGCTGATAAACTGTCTTAATTTTTCTTT
Organism: Notamacropus eugenii; assembly: GCF_028372415.1. Lineage (NCBI taxonomy): Eukaryota > Metazoa > Chordata > Mammalia > Diprotodontia > Macropodidae > Notamacropus > Notamacropus eugenii. The sequence continues at coordinate 116,201,134 of NC_092875.1, forward strand.
TAAATATAATCACTTACCTCAGTGCATTTTCCAAATACAGTCAAATAACTCTTCTGGTCTTGGTTTTGTAGTTGTAACTTTAGACTTCGACAGCATATTCTAGCTTTTTAAAATAACACTGTCTTCTCTGTTCAAGTCAAGGAAGTATAATGAACCATTGTCTGCTACAATCACCGACATATGAGGTTTCCTCAAAACTAATTGGTAGAGAAAACATTTTTTCTTCATCAAGTAGGTTGCCTGGGAGTTGGAAAAACTTGAAATGGATATCTGCAAGAGGATTTCACTGCACATAAATCTCAAAACCAGTATTATGTCCGCATGGGCTGCTGCAAAGGCTGTGGTCTGGAGCCCCAAGTTCTAATCTTGGCTCTGTTACTAACTGTGTGACCTTGGACTAATGACCTAGATTTGTGGGAATACAGAATGTTAGAATCAGAAGGGACTTTAAAGAGACAGTGGTGCATGTTGGTAAAAGTATTAGTCTTAAAGTCAGAATCAAATCCAATCTACCAAGCATTTAATAAGCACCTACTCTATGCCAGGTGGCAGGTAGGTGGCACAGTGGATAGAACCCTCAGTTTGGAATCAGGAAGACTCTTCATGAGTTCAAATCTGGCCTCAGACACTTACTAGATGTGTGAACTTCAACAAGTTCACTAACCCTGTTTGTCTCAGATACTCAACTGTAAAATGAGCTGGAGGAAGAAATGGCAAATCACTCCCATATCTTAGCCAAGAAAACCTAAACAAGGTCATGAAGAGCTGGACATGACTAAAAATGACTGAATTATACCAGGTACGGTGCTCAGTCATAGAATTTCATTGTAAATAAGGAAACTGTTTCTATCCCCAAAGAATGTACATTCTGCTCAAGAAAATAGCTTTTTGAGCCTATGGATTATCTCATCCTTTGCATTTGTGTCATTAGCACCAAGCACGATGCCTGGTGTATAGTAGGTACTTAATAAAATTTGTTGATTAATTGATGATTTTATTAGAGTCCAAATCCCTATGTTCTGTAGCTGATAGGCCCCAAACAAGAAATGTAACTTCTGTAAGAAATAGTTTCCTCTTCTTTAAAATGGGAATAATGAATACTGATAGTCTGACTATCTCAAAGCTAGGACAGCTCCATCTCATTCTCAGGATTCTAGTAATGTCTCTAAAGGATGAGGCAAATCTTTTTTTTTTTTAACTTTTATTAGCTTTAGCCCCTATTCCTGGTGTGTTCCCCCATACTATTTCTTCTAGTTGCAAGTGGCTAGCACCTCAGTTACATTTAATTCATTAATATCAATTAAAAAGGGATTTTAAAAAAGGGATAAAAAGGGATTGTACAGGGATTTTTACTTCAAAGATATGGCAAGAACAAGAGTATAAACAGTTCCCCCAAACCCCTTAATGCCACACTCGCCCCTATAATACCTTGGTCTCTGGGAAGGGTAAATTCTGCCATAACACAGTTTCTATCTATAACTGCTCCCACCAAATTCAGTTATAATCAGTGATAATTAGTGAAAATAAATTATAATTGTAATCATCTTATCTATCAGTAGGCTGGTTCTGAAGGTTATCCTTTATTTCTTGAGGGAGTTAATACTATAATGACATCAAAAACCTATCAAAGTCTTGACTCCTGGGCTCTTAGGCCTTGGATGGCTCAGACTCCTGACCTTTCAAAACTCACAAAATTATAGTGATCTCCTTTATTTAAAATGAAAAAAAAAAGCCAAAACAAAGAAGCAAAGGCCATATTCACCAGGGCACATGTTGGCCTCAGCTTGAGAAAGAGATCAGGGAATCTTCCTTTGTAGCATTGTCTCTTGCCAGCATCCATGAGCCAAATCAAACATGTCCTAAGCAAAGGACAGAGGAATCCATCAGCTAGTGATTTTTGAATGCACCTTCTGTACTTGTTCTGCAACTACATCCATTCAAAAAGGTTGCTATTCACCATATGATTAGCAGGCCAGAATCGATTACACAATGTCTGAGTATGGTCTAAATCTCTTCAAGTCACTTCCATTACATGCCATCATGATCCTCCTGGAATCAGGCTCCCCAACCTCTCCCACATGGGGAGATGCATCAGAGGTACCGTGTATATGCTCAGAAAGTCTAGGTTCAGCACCCTCCTCAAATGATTGTTGGGAGGGTCAAATGGGATAGTGTGCAAAGCATCTTGTAAAACTTAAATTTCTACATAAATAGAAACTTGGTATAGTTTTTCTTCTCATTAACCCTTTGAGTTAGAAAATTCAAGTATTAGTATTCTTATTTTTTCAGATGAGCAAACTGTCACCTAGACAGAGGAACTGACCAGGACCAGGTTGTCCAGGTCATAAAGAGTAATTTTAGGATTTGAAACCAGGTCTTCAGTCTCCAAATCTGATGCTCTTTCTACTATACTATGTTGCTAGTCACAACTTAACATGTCATAGCAATAATCAATTTTATTAGGAGTAAGAGTTGTCTGAGGATAGTTGGTAGGATAGAGTCTTCTCAATAGAATTATTGTTAACCTAGCTAATGGTCATCCAAGGACAGTTTTTTCCACTGCATCACATTTACTTTCTTTTTATATTAATGCTCTCTAGTCTTCAGACTAGCATTCAGAAAATTCTTGCCCACTGACACTCTAGAGATTTTACAATGAAGAGAATCTTATGCAGATGGACTTTGAGTCACATGTTAATTCATGACTTATGCACTCTATGGTCCAGCCAACCTGATTTCCTGCTGCTCCTCATACATGAAATCCCATCTCCCATTTCTATGCCTTTCTTCCATGTCTGGAATGTATTTCCTCTTCACCTCCACCTCTTAGTTTCCATCAGAAATACTCTCGGATGCCGTCTCCTACATGAGCTCGTTGCTGATCCCCCCAACTGTTGGTACCTCCTCCCAATTATCTTGTGTTTATTTTATATCCAATTTACATGTACTTATACATGTACACGATGTCTCCTTTTGTAGAATGGAAGACCTGTGCAGGCAGGGACTGTTGCATTTTTATCTTTGCATTTCCATTGCCCAGAACACTACCCGACACAATAATTTTCTCCTCTCTCTTTTCTCCTTCTCTCTCTCTCTCTCTCTCTCTCTCTCTCTCTCTCTCTCTCTCTCTCTCTCTCTCTCTCTCTCTCTCTCTCTCTCTCTCTCTCTCATACACACACACAGATATATCTATATACACATATATGTATGTATATATGTATACACACACAGATGCACACACAGGTCTAAGAGGTTAACTTCACTTTCTCAGCTCTTCTTACCTATACAGTGGAGCAAAAATCATCACATTTGTGCTACCTGCCTCTGAGGGTAGCTGTGAGGACGTCACTTCATAAGGTTTAAAGTGTCATAAAAGTGAGAGTTGTGAGCACTGCCAAAATTATTGAACATAAGCAGACCAATGCATCTGTTGGGGCAGAATATAAATTGGCTCATCCCTAGCTTTATACAGAATGTCTACCCTCTGTCTGGTTCTGCTCTAGTTTTTGCAAATCTTTCTATTCACTCATCTTGTCTCCAGGTACTAATGATTATGTAGAGATTTCCAGTATGAGCTATAATTATTCTCAAATTTAAATAAGAAAAGCATTTTCAAATATTCAAATACTAAAATAGATCTACGATCTCATCAATTTAGAAATTCCATCCAACAATGCAGATTGTGGCCTATCCATGCCTACCTATTTTGTGTGACTCAAATCCAGGTACTCCCAAAAAAAACTGCCAAAAGGAGTGCATTCAGTGTGCTAAGAGTCTTCTTCCCTTTCTCCAATATTTCAGAGCTACTAGTGGAGTATTCAGATTGTCAAATTCACACCCATCATTTTTGCCATGTGACCATACATACCACCTTCTCTTCATATCGTGTGATTCCTTGAAGATATTTTACTAATATTTATTTTCCTTTGAAGTTCATCATTGATTATGTATTGTACCATGTCCTTCTCTATTGTCATTTTTAAGAAACTCAGATTCAGTTCATTATTGGCAGTTGCATGCCTTCTCATAGTCATAGCAAAATTTAAATAATGTTAGTATTAAAATGTTGACCTTTAATGAAAAACTTGGGAATCCCAAAAGGAGGTAAAGAAATTTCCCCAAAGCAATCCAAGCTGCTCTGCCTCTTCATGTGTGAGTATATACTCAACTCATTGTTCATTTGTAGCATCAGTCCCAGAGCTTGTGGACAAACTCTGTAAGGTGTCCATTAAAAAGCATGTAAAAATCTGTGCAGCAGATATTTTTCATCCACTGAATCTTTTCTATGTGGATGAACAAGTTCCACTCCTTTGAAAGTTACAGATTTATTCTAGGAGACTCCATATTGCTTTAACATTTGATGCAATTCATCCACAAACATCTGGGGACCTCACCATCCACAGGGAATCCCTCTTCAAACTGGATTGTGCATCACATCTCCTCTCTTACCAGAAACACACCTTTGTGAGCCTTAATTTTCCTGCCTTATACCTGAGCTGATATTTATTATTTATTGACTTGTATATAAGTGATTTTCTTTTTGAATAGATGGGAAAGTAAGCTTATAGGTATGTAGTTATTAGCATTCTCTTGGACACTTTTTTCAGTATTAAAAAATGTTCATTATTTTCCCTTCTGTTGGTATCTTTCCTTTATTTAGGTAACTTGCATGTTTTTTTTTAAGCCTTCAAAATTGTATCTCCATCAGCATATGTCTCCCATATATATATTTCACCGCATTTTGCTCTTTTTCTCATCTTTATACCCTTAAATGACATTTTTGACTACTTCTACCTCTGAGACTGGGATGTAGGCTCCAAGTTTGTGGTTCTGTGGTTCTTGATGGAGAAAAAAATCTGTTGAAATGTTTTTTGCAAGTATTTTGCACTTTTTTTCTGCTTGTGGTCCTACATCCTCAAATGCCCTTGGGATTTATTTGCTTATTTGGCAGTCTTGCCAAGTTTTTCACAAACTGGGTTTATCCTCAACTGCTTCTGTCTGTGCTTTATGATATGATACTCCTCATGATTGTCCATCAACCTTCTTTGGAAGATTTTACAAATAAGTTAATATTCCAACCTAGCATTGCCTTTGGCAGCCCTCTCTCTCCATTTTGGAAAATATTTTAGATTTTGCTAGCTAAGGTGCTTTCTGAGCTCTTTTGCTCTCTTTGTTGTAGCAATTAATTTTCATTCATTAAGTTTCTAGATATAATGATTACAGTCAGTTGATGTCATTTCTGCTATCCATTTCCTGTTTGTTATTTTCATTTACTTGTTTAAATAGTTTAGGGTGAAGTGAATGCAGTATGTCACATCTCTTCCCCGTTTTTGTCTGTTTAAAATTGGACATTCAACTCATCAGAACTAAGTTCAGAATTAGTAAAAATAAAATCATAAAAATCTATTGCAACCTAGAAGAATCATGAGATTTTATTTCATACTTTAATTAGAAACAACAAAGTAATGTCCTATTAAATGTTTTGGTGTCAGCATAGGGTTTGGGGTATAGAAGAGGGCTAGTCCTTAGCAATATTAGTTCCCTACTCTTAGCTTTAACATTCCTACTTAGAACATTTATGCCCATCAAAAAATATCTTTAGAGGAAAAAAGGCCATGTATAAAGCCATTAATGGAAGCTAGGTAGCACATTGAATTGGGTACTGGGTCTAGAGTGAGGAAGACCCCTCTCCCTGAGATCAAACACAGTAACGGTCAATTACTATCTGTGTGACTCTGAGCAAGCCACTTAACTCTGTTTGCCTCAGTTTCTTCATCTGCAAAATGAATTGGAGAAGGAAATAGCAAACCACTCCAGCACTTTGCCAAGAAAACCCTAAAGGGGCCACACACAGTCAGACATGACTGAAAAATACCTAAATAGGAACAAGAACAACAAGATAAGTCATATATTTGTGAATTTTAGGTAATAGATTAGCATGGAGTCATAGAAGTACTCATATAGGAGTCTGGAGATAACGGTTTAAGGAATATGCTGATAAGCTTACATATCTAGACAGCATCAACCAGTGAAGTGACTATGTCACATGACTATCAATGTGAATGGATAAAATAGGTATGTTTATATTGGAGAATTGAATTCTCAGATGAGACAGTAGCTTTCTTTGAATATTTTAAGAGCCACCACATAGAAACAGTCTTAGACTTGTTCTGTTGGGCCCAGAGAACAGAACCATGAACAGTGGGCAGAAGTCATGAGGAGATAAATTTAGGTTTGATGTCAGTAATAGTTTCTTAATAATTAAAGCTATCCAAAAGTGGAGTGAACTGCCTTGAGGGGTGATGAGCTCCTTCTTCATTGGAGAGTTCTATCAGAAAATAAATGCCTACTTGTGAGATATGTTAGACTGGGGAATCTCTTTAGTGTTTGGTTTGGACTTCATGGCTGTGGAGGCCCCTCATAACTCGCAAATTCTCCGATCCTGAAGTCTTTAGCCACATTCTGGATGAACAGTTTCAGAGATGTTCTAAAGGCAATTCTTTTGATAGAGGTTGAATTAGATCGATTTTAAGGTTCCTTCCAGTGAAGATTTTTTGATTTTTAAGTAAGATCCTTCAAACTCTAATACTCTCTTAGGTTATAGGTCTATGATTCTAGGCATGCCAGTAGAAGGCTTTATGGGAAGAAGATGCTAGATTGACAGTATCTTTGTTGCAGTTTACCTTTGCTTAAAAACAAAACAATGACACTATCTACCTCTCTCTCCATTAGAATAAAACTATTCCAGTGAGTCTGAATTCCTGTAGCTATATCTAAATGTGTAATCCCTTTCACAATGTACCTATATTTTGTAGTGGAAAATTGAGACAAACTAACCACATTAATATAAGTGAATGTATTGCCAAGCCTAGAGGCCTGTATTGGGCTACCCGAGTCTTTCTTACCTGTCCAGGTCTTCGGCTGGCCACGCCGGATGCACATATGAGAGAAAGGACGTTCCAGAGTCAAACAGGGGTTGAGCTTTATTACAGGGTTTCGGTTACAAGTGCAGGGGGTCTTCTTTCTTAGGACGAAGAGGGAGAGATTTCCTAAGAAGGCTAAGCTTAAGGGAATGGAAGTAGAAGTACAAGCGGGGAGAGAGGGGGAGGGGAGAGAGGAAAGAAAAGAAGCGGAGCCCTACTTTTCTCTTTGGCTCCACACGTGCTAAGAGCGCTTTTAGGCTTCCTCATTCCTACTTAATCTTCAGCCACACAGTTTGCATCTCAATACCGTGCTGTTAGGTAACTAGGTGTGCTCCAATCCGGGACGACCTCGAGGGCAGGGAGACTCCACCCATCAGGTATCTCCGGGGGAGAGGCGGAAATACCCGAGCTAGCCGAGCTAGCTCGGTCTGACCTTCTCGAACCCCCGCTGTTCATGGAGGGCCTCGTAAGACTCTAAGATTTAGAAGTCCCACTTTTACCTGCCCGAGACTGTCCACACGGAATTGAGCTTCCAGTCCCAACAATGTATCATTAAAAGAAAGATATTCTAAATAAGTTTAAAACCAATAATGATCCCAGAATATAGATATTCCAACTTGCTAGCCTTCTCTCAGCAATAAAGGTATGGAACTGCTTAGCATGAAAGGGTCTTAGACAGATATGATCACTGGTATCAGATAGTTTTGCTTAAATATTTTTTCTTTGGTAGGTACAATAGAGGGTGGAGATGAGTAAAGTTAAGGGAGAAAGATATTTTCAGAAATGTCTGAAATATAAAACCAAAAGACACCAATAAAATTTGCTATTAAAAAACTGATGCTAGTTGATAATCTTATAATTCATCATCTAGGTTGAAGTGAAAGGAGCCATAATTTCAAAGAAAAGGACTTTCATATTTCATGCTCATTTGTTGATCACTGTTTTGAATGAGTAGGACACAAAGTAGTTTCCTAACATTTTAAAAATGTGACTTGATTTAGGGCTCATTCCCCTGAAAACAAAATAAAGCCAAAGGTCATGGTGGTTAGGGGTTGGGAAACCCAATCAGTTTGTGGGGGAACCTTGAATACTAACAGAGATAAGATTATGACTCTGGCTCTTCATTTGGAAACAAAAATACATTTAAAGCCCTGGAAAAAGCTGGAAAATCACCTTATTCATGTCAGAAAGAACTATATTATTGGAGCAGGAGAAACAATTTCGAAAAATGAAGGAGAATGGATTATTGTAATAGCTTACATTTCTAAAAGACTTTCAGCTTTACAATGAAGTAATTACATGACACTAGCAGACAAAAGAGAGCAGGATGGTTATAAGCATAGAAGGAAGGAAACTAGAAAGTATTTCTAGAGATTAAACTCAAGGCAAGAAAATTGAGACCTTGGGGTATATATTTGGAACTAGTTGATGGACTAGACACAAAGAACGGTGATTCATGAATCAACGTTCTTATCACTGCTTCCTTTCTGGACCAGATTCTGAGCCACAAGGAAGAACTGGCTACTGAGGCAGATATAATGGGAACCTCATAGGAAAATGAACATTCTGTTCTAGCATTTGTGATAGTGAAAGGGAGGAAATCTGGGCAAGGTTTGATGCAAATCCTAGAATTTTGAAGAACAGAATTGAAAATGTTTAAGGATATTATAGGTATTGTTTCATGGTCCAAGATTTTACGGGATACTCTAACAATAATAACAGTGACAATAACAATGTTAGATGACATATATGCAGCATTTTTAGATTCGCAAACGGTCATTTCTAAGATATGTAAAGAACTGATTCAAATTTATAAGAATTACATTCATTTTGTAACTGATAAATGGTCCAAGGCATTCAACCATAGACAGGCAATTCTCAAGATAATAAATCTAAGCTATCTCTAATCATGTAAAAATAATGCTCCAAATCCCAGAGAAATGCAAGCTAAAGGAACTCTAAAATTCTTTCTCACACTTTTCAGACTGGAAAAGTTGAAAAATCAAAAAAATATATATTTCAGGGCCTGTGGGAAAACACAAACAAGAGTATATTAGTTATAGGAGCTATGAATTAGCCCAGTCATTTTGGAAAGCAGTTTGAAATTATGTTCCAAATTGTACATTCCCAAAAGAGCCATCCAAAAGTTGAATGAACTGCCTTGAGGGGTGATAGGCTCCTTCACTGGAGAGCTTCTATCAGAAGATAGATGACTACCTGTGAGATATGTTAGTGTGGTGATCTCTTTGGTATTTGGTTTGGATCTGATGTCTGCTGACTCCCCTCATAGCTCTCAAATTCTCTGATCCTGAGGTTTTTGGCCACATTCTGGATGAAAAGTTTCAGATACAATACCATTAGTAATCCTATACTCTAAAGACATCAAAGAAAGAGAATAAATCCAAATGCACAAAAATTATCATAGCAGCTTTTTTTGTGGTGGCAAAGAGGAGGCCTATCAATGGGGTAATTTCTGGATGAATTACAACATGTGAATACAGCATATAATAAAATTTTGTTGTGCTCTGAAAAACATATGAAAAGAACGACCTCAGAGAAACTTGGGAAGATTTATATAAACTAATTCAGCATGAAATGATAATAACCAGGAGAACAATTTATATAATAACAATTTTTTTTAAATGAACAAACAGAAAGACTTAAGGCCCCTGATCAAAACAGTCACAAACCATGATGCTAAAGGACAAATGAAGAAGAATGCTCTGCAACTCCTGACAGATGCGTGATGGACTAAAAATACAAAATAAGTGATATTTTTAGGGGGCAGTTAGATAGAGTGGTGGATAGAGTTCTGGGCCTGGAGTCAGGAAGGCTTGTGTTCAAATCTAACCTTAGTGACTGACATGTTGTGTGACTTTCTGTAAGTCATTTAATTTCTGTTTACCCCAGTTTTTTTTGTCTATGAAATGGTGGTGATAAGAGCATCTACCTCTCAGGGTTGTTATGAGGATTAAATGAGATAATGATTTTAAAGCACTTAGCACAGTGCCTTCATGTAGTGAGCACTATATAAATATTAACTATTGTACTATTATTATTTTTGGACGTGCCCAAAAGTGGGAGTTTGTTTTGCATGACTGCGTATTTTTATAAAATGTTTTATTTTTGTTTTTCCCAGAAGGAAATGAAAATTAATGCTTGACAACTGAAAAAAAATAAATCAAGAAAATTCCTAAGAAAAAGACAGCCAGAAAGACAGAGTCACACAGCAAAAGAGACCAAATCGTAATGCCATCCTCTTAGGCATCAGAGATCTAGAGCTGGAAGCATTCTTAGAAGTGATCTTGTTTGGTCCAATCCTCCCCTCACCCAACTTACATGTAAGAAAATTGAGACACATAAAACTTAACGCTAAGGCAGTGCAATGGAGAGAGTGCCAGGCCTGAAATCAGAAGGCCTGAGTTCAAATCCAGTCTCAGATACTTACTAGTTGTGTGATCCTAAGCAAGTCTTTTAATGCTTTTTGTCTCAGTTTCTTTATCTGTAAAATGAGCTGGAGAAGGGAATGGCAAACTACTCTACTATGTTTGCCAAGAAAAACCCAAAATGGGATCACAAAGAATTGGACAATACTAAGAAATGATTCAACAACAACAACAAATTGGTGAGGAGGGGACCCTGGAGTGTGCCAGCAGATCACAAGATCTCCCAGATGCTGCCAGACTAGACACATATCAAATATATGTCCAGTGACAAACTCGAAATTCCCATTAGATTGTGAGCTCTTGAGGGAAAGAACTGTCTTTTGTCTTTCTTTGTATTCTTGAGCTTAGTACAGCGCCTAGAACATAGCAAGTGGATTAATTGATGCTTATTGATTATCTGGTTGACTACTTTCTGAGTAGGAGCTGAGAAAAATTTGGAGAGGCTCAGCCCTACATGTTAGTTGACAGGCAATGAACTTTCTGGTCAGATCATCTCATTCTGCTAAGTTACAGAATGATTGGGGTGTGCACAGGTGGATGGACTCCCCATATCACAGATGCTAGAGGGGATCTCAACATCCAGCTCATACTGAACAAGAATCTCTGCTTCTGTATGCTGGTTGTAATTTAAATCAACTTACCTGTTTGTTTTAAGATTATTTCGCCAACTGTTACAGTCAATAAGATCAAATCTTTGTATGAGAGAATACAACTGAAATTTTATTTTTCTACTGATATTTCTAATGCTGGTGTCAATGTTTACCAATAAAAATTAGTTATATTTTAAATAAGAGAATCTCTGTTCCAGCATATCTGACATTCTGATATTCATTGAAGTTCCTCCAGTGAGTCAGAAACCCACTCATTCTGGAAACAACTCAGCCTACTTTTGAATAGGTCTAGTTGTGAAGAAATGTTTTCTTACATGAAACATAAGTATTCTCTTTTCTACTTTGTTTTTTCTTGTGGAGCAAAGCAGCATAAGTAGAGTATATTCTTTCTTAAATACGATAGCTTTACAAATCCTGTGTCACCAGGACAGTTTCTTCAACAGATCTTCAAATGCCATGTTTTCATACTCTTCAACATCCTAGTCACTCCATTTGCATACTCACCTGTTTGTCAATCCCTTCTCAAAAGTATGGCATTCAGAACTGAACACAATACTGTAAATGTGGTCCAATCAGGATAGCACATTGGATCTGGATACCATGACTTTCTTTATAGAGCCTGAATTTCCGATTAATTTTTTTGTCTCTCTTATTTTCACAATTGACTCATAAGGAATTTACATGCTACTAAAACCTACAGATCCTTCTTAGATTGACCTTCAAACTATTCATCCCTTCCTTAACCTTTCCCTGTGAAATTAATGTTTTAACTCAAGAGTAGACCTTTTCATTTCTCTTTTTGAAATCCCATCATATTAGATTCAGCCTATTTAGATCTTTGTCTAAAATCTTTGTCCTTTGAAACTTGTCATCCAACATTGATGAAATCATCTATACTGATGAATAAATAAATATTTAATTGATACCAGTGAGATCTTACTCCAACATTTTTTCTTTATGGTTTTAAATATTGTAATTATTTTATTTTATTTGTCAGCAGCAGCATGCCATTGCAAAGAGATTCCCCTTAACATAAACAAGAACTGGCATCAAGTCTCACCTCTTATATGTAATGACTATTGACACTGAACAAGTAAAAACCTCACTATGCCAAAGGAAAACCCTTAAGACTATTATAAGTTGTAAATCACATACTTATGTGCATTAGTTAAAGAAGTATCTCACTAGGAGCTCCCTATACCAATGAAATTATAGGTTCATTTTTAAAGGAAATAAAAATTTACACTTTACTGAGACTTACTGCAGTTAGCTAGGATGATCCTTGAGGAGACAACAGGCACATAAAGTCTGAACCTATAGTCAAAGCCTTTCCAGTCCTCAGTTACCCATCAGAGTTCGTGTTCCTGCTAGTATAACTTTGCAAACTTCCATGTCATTATGAGGTGTCAAAGGAGTCAACATAATTCACTCCTCAGTGTCTCAAGGTCAGAGTCTAAGTCTTTTGCTTAGGTAGTATTCTTTATGGTGCCTAGAACACTGTGGGACAACCTACAAGTACTCAACAATTATTTCTGAGGATCATAAAATCTCAGAGTTGAAAGGGTCAAAGACCAACTTACTGAATTATATTAAATCACATCATAAAATTTCAACCATTTCTTAGATCTCAGAGGTCACCTGATCCAATCCTTCACCAGAGCATGAATCTAAATCTAGAAAAATGTCTGTCAATTGAAGCCTATTAGAAAGTACAGGAAGAAACTCACTGCCTCTGGAAATAGTTCCTTCTACTTTCAGACTATTTTAAGTATTAGGAAGAATTCTTTCTTTTTCTTTATTTCTTTTTCTCTTTCTTTCTTTCCTTCCTTCCTTCTTTCCTTCTTTCTTTTTCTTCCTTCCTTCCTTTCTTTTTTTTCCTTATAAGGAACTAAAGTTTATCTCTCTTAAACTTCTGCCTGTTGCTCCTAGTTCTCCCTTCTGGGGACAAGCAGAGCAAACCCAATTCCTCTTCTACAGGAAAGCCTTTCAAATATCTGAGGGTCGTGGTCTTTTCATCAACAAGCTAAGAAGTCCCAATTCCTTTAAACAATCCTTATATAAAATAGCTTTGAATTCTCTTATCATTTTATTTTCCCTTTTATCTATCATCGCCTATCCATCATCTACATGTCCTGTCCATTTTAAGTGGGTTATTTTGACTTGGACACACAAATCCAAATCTGTTCTTCCCAGAGTAGGATATTTGGCCACTAAGTCCTCTGTCATAGCATAATACAAATTCCTGGACACTCCTTAATATTGGGAACATCTCTGTTAATTTTTCCATGTCTACTGCCATTTTCTGGAGGATATTGTGTGCTTACGGTCAATGCTAAAATATAACACAATGTTTAAGAGCATAACAGGATATCCTATATGAATAGTAGTTGCCTTCCAGGAGTGATAGTCAGGACTTCAGAAACACAAGGGAGAGAATGAAAGGAAGCAACCACATAAACTAACTTTCTTAAGGTTTCATACTTCTTAAGTTCAAGAGGAAGTTCAAAGGATGATTCCGCACCTTAAACAGCATCAGTAATAAGCCAAAAACATCCACATCTGTGCTTCAATCAACATGCTTATTCCTGAAAGCAAAAAGGTGACTTGGAAAAAGGAACTGCCCCGGAAAGCCATAGGAAAGGTTAAAATAGATGCATGATATTTCAAATTCTTGCCAAAGACAATACTAGATTCATCATCTTTCCAACCCCTTAGGGAAATGGACAGGTGACTGCAAGGTCCTGGCATAAACTTTTGTGTGGTAGGGAGACAATAGTTTTTTTGTCCCCCCAAAATAACCTTGGACTACTCCTAGACATTTTACCCCATGTAAAATATGGAAAGAAGAATCAAAAGGCAGCCATTTCAGTGGTGATGAAAGAAGAAAGGTAAAATAAATTGTGTACGGGCATAAGAGTTTTCATGGCACAGTGTAAAAGTTATTATATTTAAAGTTAGAGGATCTGGGTTCTAAATATGCTTTGCCACTTATAACTAGTGTGACTTTAGGTAGATCTCTTACCTTCCGTGGGTCTCAATTTTCTCATGTCTGAAATGGGTAGGACTTCAAATATGATCTCTTCCAGCTATAAAACTATTATCCTTTTATACCACATTTTACAAAACGATCATAGTTTGAAGAATCCAATTACTCTGCACTTTTAGGACTGATAAATGGTTATTCTTTTCATTTCCTTCATGGAAGCATGGTTTTCATAGCTAGAGAGTTGTCTGAATCAATGGAACACCTGCAGTCAAACAGAACATCAAGTTAATTTGGTGCACATTCCATATTTTCTCTGTTTAAGTGTTGTTGTTTTTTAACAAAAGGAGAGGGCAACATTTGATTTACTTCAGGTAAAGATATCGACTACCCTAGACTTGAGGTCGAAGTTCAACCATTAACTTTTTCTATTCTCAAAATGGTGCAACTGGTGGTTTTAGGAACAATGAAATAATCGAGTTGTTTTTCCCACCTGTCAACAGGGAGGAAGCATATAATAGTATCATGAAGGTTGTGCCAGGAATAATAAGATGTCAATTACAGTCCTAATAATGCTACTTATTATCTATGTGGTTATGGGCAAGTCAATTCTGGTCTCTGGGTCTCTGGGTTTCTTCCTTTGTAAAATGAGGCTGTTGGATTAGACAACCCCTAAAATGCACCCATTTATATTAATGATTGTAAATCACATTTGTTATTAGTAACTGCAATATTTTTAACAGTCTGAGAATATTTACCTAACTGATTCATCCACCTGATGTGATATAGATGGTACTCTAGTGTTTTAAAGAATTGATTCCTTTTCAATCAGTCAATAGAAAAACATGTATTAAGTACTGTATTTACTATGTGCTAGGCACTGTGGTAAATACTAGGAAGACAAAGAAAAAGAAAATGCACAAATATATCCTTCTTTCAAGAAGCTTACACTCTAATTATTTTTCCCACTCTCCAAGGTTTTTCCAGTTCTAATGTGCCTTGACTACTGCATGAAACCAGTAGATTTTGTGATCAAAGTTCTCTTTCAATACTTCTTTGTGGCAGAAGGTTGCCTTGGATTCTTGAAAGCTCTGGAAGGTCCTCTCAAACCAGAAAGGCCTCCAATAAAGGCCTGGAAACATGCTATGTATTCATCCTTCAAAGAACTGGTTCATTCAGTTTGGAGAGGCAGATGGACTTCCTGGGTGGAAGCTGTGGATGAAAAGAGCATCAATGGGCCTTCATAGTTGAATTTCACGTTATACCGTTTGAGGTCATAGCCAAATCAATGATATCGCATATGAATATAGGAAAGTTCAAATCTCTCCTCAGATACTTACTAGCTGTGAGACCTTGGGCAAGTCATTTAACTTGTTTGCCTCAGTTTTCTCATCAGTGGAGTCTTTAGGCAAAAGTTGCATGACCATTTACCTTCAATGTTTGTAAATAGAAACCTGCTCCAAGTATGGATTAGAACAGATGACAACTTGTGCTGTCAAACTTCCAACTCTTTGATTTTATAATTGTGTGAAAACAACCACGAAAGAGGAAGAAAATAAAGATATGGGTAGGAGGTCAGCCTTTTGGGATAGATTTCTCCTTTTGCCCTTTATGAGCCAGAACTCAAAATAATTTTATTTATCTCTTCTTCTCTAGTATATCCCCTGATCTCACAACTGGTAGTGTTTCCTCCTCTTCCAAATTTTAATTGCCTCATATGTTCTTTAATTACCTCTCGTCTCTTCTGTATATATCTTATATGTAGTTACGTACATGCTGTTTCTCTCATTAGAGTATAAACCCCATGAGGAGAAAAAATATTTTCACATTTCTTCATGTCTTCAGTGCTACACATAGGGCCTAACAAGTAATAAATGCTTAATAAATGCTTTTTGGTGGAATAATATAATTTATAGCTATTTATAAAAATGTAGCTATAGAAATGCTATTGTTTCTCTTGGGCTACATGTAATGTTAATGCCAGTTAGAATATATGTTCCATTTGGGAAAGGAACAGGTTACATTGGACTAGAAGATTTACCTCTGAGGTTCCTTTGAGATCAAAATCCCATGATCCTACTTAATTATTGTATTGTATTTCTCCCTGTACCCAAGGAAATGCACAGCATGTAGTAGGCCCTTATTAAATATTTTAAATGCAGTTTTTCCAGTAAGCCAATTTCTTGCCCTGTCTCTTCTCTCTCAGAGGCATCCTCTCCTCTTGTCTCTCAATCTAATTCGTTGCCATGTCTCTCCAATTCCAAATCCCAAACATCTCTCACATCTGTTCCTAATTGATTCATCCATCTGATATGATATAGACAGTACCTGAGTGTTTTAAAGAACTGATTCCTTTTCAATCAATCAATCAATCCAAAAACAATTATTAAGTATTGTAATCCTCTCTCCACTCAGTCAGCCAGCCAATAAGTATTTACTGAGCACCTGTTATGTGTCAGGCACTGTGCTAAATGCTCAGCATATAAAGAAAGGCAAAAAAAACCACACTCTACTCACATAGTTCTGAACTATTGCAACATCCTCCTAATTGATTCCCCCCCTCCAATCCATCCTCCACACTACTGTCAATATATTCTTCCTAGAATACAAGTCTGATCATGTCATTTCCCTTGAGGGCCCTGAATGATTTTGAATTATCTTTAGGATAAAAGAAAAAAGAAACTGGTTTGACATTTAAATCCTTCTCAATCTGGCTCCAAATAGCCTTTCTATGCTTACTGCCTCTTACTTTCCTCTATACTCTTTATTTTTCAGCCATAATATTGTTTGTTCCTTTGACATGGCATTCTGTCTTCTAACTCTTTACCTTTTTTAAGGCTATTTGCCATGGCTGGAAGGCACTCTCTCATCTTTGCCTTATGTAATTTCTAGATCCCTAAACGAGTCATGTTCCATCCTTTATGGGAACTTTCTTTTCTCTTTAATAGTTAATGCTCTGTTCTGCATTTCCAAATTATATGTATAAATAGATAGATGATATAGATATAGATATGGATACAGATATATACATAGATATATAGATAGATTATTGAGTGCATATATATAATCAATAGATAATCAACAAACATTTACTAAGTGCCTACTATGTGGCAAACACTATGCTAAGCACTGGGGATAAAAATATAAAAGTGAAACACCTCCCTGCCCTCAAGGAAATTACATTTTGTGCAAGGGACTTAGGGGTTTCAAGAGGCAGAGATGAAAAGATCCATGGAACAGGCTACTTAAAGTCATAAAAGAGGGATATGAAAAGTCTTATTCAACTACCAGAAAACAGGCCAGATTGACTTGAGTGCGGAGAATATGAAAAGGAATCTTGGTTGGAGGGGTAGAGACAAGATGGCAGAGTAGAAGCTGGAACCTGCTTGAGCCCTCCCTCCAAACCCTTCAAAAAATCTGTAAAATAAATTGCTCTAAATAAATTCTAGAGCAACAGACACCACAAAATGACAGACTAAAGCAAATTTCTAGCCCAAGACAATCTGGAAGGTCGACAGGAAGGGTCTGTTGCACTGGGCTGGGAACAGAGTGCAGTTTTTTGTAAGCTGAGCCAGCAGGGATGGAGCTGGAGCAGACCGTAGGGGACTAAATCAATGGTGGCTCATGTGGTTTCCAGACTTCTCGACCCACAAACTTCAAAGACAGCTCAGAAATTCAGTGGGAAGGATTTCTTACCTGACTGAGAAAAGAGTGTGATCGGTGGTGGCTGCCACTGCCTAAGCAGCTACTGCTTCTGGAGCCCTCCACTTAACAAAAAGCTCAAAGGTCAAGTAATTGACTGGGGAGATGAGTAAACAGGGGAGAAAAAACCAAACTGTGCATTCTTACTTTCTCCATGAAAGTGTATTTTCTTACATCATTAGTGATGAGGAAGATCAAAATATATAACCAGAAGAAGACAATGAAGCCAAAATTCCTGCATCCAAAGCCTCCAAGAAAAATATGACTTAGTCTCTGGCCATGGAAGAGCTCAAAAATGATTTGGAAAATCAAGAAACAGAAGCAGAGTCAAAATGGGGAAGAGAAATGAGAATGATTCAAGAAAATCATGAAAAAACAAGTCAACAGCTTGCTAATAGAGACCTCAGAATGCTGAAGAAAATAACACCTTTAAAATTAGACTAATCCAAATGGCAAAAGATATCCAAAAAGTCAGTGAGAAGAATGCCTTAAAAAGCAGAATGGGACAAATGGAAAAAGAGGTCCAAAATCCCCCTGAAGAAAATAATTCCTTAAAAATTATAGTGGAGCAAATGGAAGCTAATGACCAATGTCTTGTCAGAGCCAACCACTCACCAGGCAGATTTCATTCAGGACAGCCCCTGGGTTCTCAGAGGCATGAGGACACCCAGGAATTGCCTCCCCAGGTCCCCAGACTTTACTATAATGTAGAAAATCAAGAAATTATAAAACAAAACCAAAAAAACAAAAAAATAGACAACTGTGAAATATCTCACGGAAAAACAACTGAAAATATTGGAAAATGGATGCAGGAGAGATAATTTAAAAATTATTGGACTGTCTGAAAGTCATGATAAAAAAAAAGAACCTAGACATCATCTTTCAAGAAATTATCAAGGAAAACTGCCCTGATATTCTAGAACCAAAGGGTAAAATAGAAATGGAAAGAAGTCACCAATCACCTCCTGAAAGAGATCCCAAAAGGAAAACTCCTAGGGATATTTTAGCCAAATTCTAGAGTTCCCAGGTCGAGGAGAAAGTATTACAAGCTGCCAGAAAGAAACAATTCAAGTATTGTGGAAATACAACCAGGATAACACAAGAGTTAGCAGCTTCTAAATTAAGGCATTGGAGGGCTTAGAATATGACATTCCAGAGGTCAAAGGAGATTGGATTAACCAAGAATCACCTACCCAGCAAAACTGAGTATAATACTTCAGGGGAAAAAATGGAATTTCAGTGAAATAGAGGACTTCCAAGCATTCTTATTGAAAAGACCAGAGCCAAATAGAAAATTAAACTTTCAAATATAAAAATCAAGAGAAACATGAAAAGGTAAAAAGGAAAAATAACCACATGGGACTTATTAAAGTTGAACTGTTTATATTACTACATGGAAAGATGATATTTCTAACTCATGAGACCTTTCTCAGTATTAGGATTTGGAGGAATGCACACACACACACAGACACACACATATACACACATGTGTATGTTTATGTATATGTGTATCTATGTATGTGTATTTGTATATATATGCATATATGTGTGTATATATGTATATATATATATATATATATATATATATATGGAGAAAAAGAGAGACAGAGGGCACAGGGTGAGCTTAATATGAAGAGACGATATCTAAAAAATAAAATTGTGTTTAAAGAAATATACTGGGAGAAAGACAAAGAGAGAGGTAGAATGTAGTAAATCCTCTCACATAAAAGAGGCAAGAAAGAACTTTTACTATGGAGGAGAAGGGGAAGGTGAAAGGGAATAAGCAAACCTAACTTTCATCAAATTTGACTTCAGGAGAGAATAGTATACATACTCAGCTGGGTTTGAAAGTTTATCTTACCCTACAGAAAAGGAGGGGGGAAGAGGATAAGACAGGGGGATTATAGAAAGGACAGCAGATTGGAGGAAGAGGTAATCAGAAGCAAACTTGGTAGAGGGACAGGTCAAAGGAGAGAATAGAATAAATGGAAGACAAGTTGTTGTTGTCTTTGTCCTGCATTCTCAAAGAGGACCATAACATCAAGATAATGACATGACATGCAGTTGACTTTGATTTGAGTGAAAAAGGGCTGTGTTGAAGTATAGGTAATGAAGTGTGGAAATCTATCTTGCCCTCCAAGAAAAGAGAGAAGATGTGGATAAGGGAAAGGAGAGGTGTGATAGAAGAGAGAGCAGATTGGGGGATGGGATAATCAGAATGCATGGTGTCTTGGGGTGGGAGGAGGGGAGAGATGGGAAGAAAATTTTGAACTCAAAATCTTGTGGAAATGAATGTTGAAAGCTAAAAATTCATTAGTTAATTAATTAAAAAAATAAAAGAGAGAGAGGGCTGTGTGAGTTCATCAACCTCACTTTCTTCTCCTGAGCCATTTGGGTTCAGTAACCTGATACTCATCAGGATGACTGGAGATGGCCCAGGATGCAATGTGAGACCCTGGCTAGTTCAGGCTGAGGTCTTATCACATTCTCACTTTGAATGAGATACACCCACTCAATGAATAGTCTTCTTTAAGTAACTACTCAAGGGATGGCCCCTTTAATTAAAAAAAAAAAAATCAAACTGATGGGGAAGACCCTCACAGTTCCTGGATAAAAGAGAATCAATGACTATATGTATATATACACATACATACATACATATGTGGGTGTATGTATATGTGTATGTCTACATATATGTATAGGCACATATACATGTATGTACATAGACACACAAATACATGTGTATGCATGCATGCACACATGCATATACTAACCCATGTAAAATACATATTGGCTCTGGTAGTCTCCAGATGCCAGATTCTAGTTGGAACATTAGTATGGCTTTTTAATGAAAAGTGGTGAGCCTAACTTTAATGTTGCAAGACCTGTGAAAGATACTGAAAGGTAACTTATAAAGAATAGAGTGAAATAAAGCCTTTTATTTTTTCTGTATTGCAACTGAGCACTCCTCTGTACTAATGTTTTGAGACTCTGAAAAGACTGGGACTGAGTGTGTGCAATTCCTCATGCTGCCTAAAGTCTGTGCCATGAAGACAATACAGCAACAAAATTCTTATTAGTTCTGTCAAGAAAAAGATTGATCAGAGGACCATAAAGTTTAATACTCAATTAATAAAATCTTTGGTGAAGTCACCAACTCACTCTTCTCTGTGGTGACTGTCTAGACAAATGCCTCAACTTCAACTTCTTGGGCTAATGAGAATTTTAAAAAGAAGCATAGAGGAAGGGACATCAAAATTACAGCAAAGTGAAAAGTCAAATCAGGACAATCTGTTATTATTCTGTCAGGCAATATGCAGACTTTCTCTGTTCCATTCCAGGACACTGAAATTTACCAAAGCTAAACTGGAAGGGACACACGTAATTGAAGTCAAGTTATTACTGAGGCTACCATTGTTATGAAAACCTCACTGGTTAACCCACAGAGTGGGACCTAATCACTTCGAGATATTTTCATCTTCAAACTGTTCATAGGCTTGCACTATAAATAAGTTTAACTTTTTCTAACACCTAGGAAATATGGCGTAATAATAGCAATAAATATTGAGTTATAATATAGTAATAGGTCACTATAACTACAGTGACTCAGAGTTGTAGCTGTTCAGTTGTTTTAGCTGTGTTGGTTTGGGATTTTCTTGGCAAAGATACTGGAGTGGTTTGCCATTTCTTTTTCTGGCTCATTTTACAGATAAGGAAACTGAGGAAAACAGGTATCTAGATTCACATAGCTAGTAAGTGTCTGAGGCTAAATTTGAACTCAGAAAGATGAGTCTTCCTGACTTCAGACCTGGCACTCTATCCAACCTGCCACCAACTGCCCTAGTATAATAATAATAATAGGTATAAATAGTATATGGTATAATAATAATTAGCTATAATAAAGTAATAGCTTTATATAACTATAGTTGTTCACTTTTAAATTGACCTTTAAGGTTCATAAAGCACTTATATAAATATATATGCATGATATATACATATATACATTTGCATATATGTAGAGTGACTATATATAATTTCATATATACTATATATGTAAAGACTATATAAATATACAGTTTATTTCTAACATATAGACTATATGTGAGATAGTAGCTATATATAAACTCACTTGATTCTTGCAACTCTTAGATGTATGAACTATTATACCCATTTTACAGATGAGGGAATAAATATAAAAGCTTGTCCATGGACACAGAGCTGGTAAAGGCCAGGTCTTCCTGACTCCAAGTTCACTTCTCTCCACTATATGGCATAGCCTAGAGCATTAGATTTTGGCATCAGAAGACTTGAGTTCTAGTCTTGTTTCAGCCATTTGATAATTATATACCTTAGGTCAAACACTGCCTTCCTCTGAGGCTTGATTTCCTTCTCTATAAAATGAAAATGTCAGACTATATCATAGGGTATAAAGCTAGAAGGAACCCCAGAAGTCATTTAGTCCAACCTTCTCTTTTATACAATAGGTCCCCAGGATTCTTGACTCAGCAAAAAGGAAGATAAGATTCAATTCTTCACTGATAACAATAATCGCCAGCCCTTCTATAATGCCCTGAAGACTTAATGGGCCAAAGACCTTCCGTGCTTTTCAAGTACTCAATGCTGATGGAGTCACACTGATCAGTGACAAGAACAGATGGGCTGAGCACTTACATAGTGTTCTTATCAGACCCTCATCAACCAATGCTAAAGTCTCTTTTCATATGTCTCAGCTTGAAATCAGTTCCTTTGTAGCTGAAAAAGAGGTACTGAATGGCATCAAGCTCCTTTCAAGCAGCAAAGCATCTAGCGCTGATTCCATTCCAGCAGAGCTCTACAAGGCAGGAGGTCCATTGCTAATACAGAAACTGACTCAATCTTCTGCATCACATGGCAAGAAGAAGTCATCTCTAGGAGCTTGAGAATGCCTCCACTGTCCATCTCTGTAAAGGAAAAGGAAATAGGCTGTCCTGTGACAACCACAGGGCAATTTCTCTCCTAGTAATTGCTTCAAGATCCTTGACAGAGTCTTTTTTTAATTGGCTGATTAATCATCTGGAAAATGCCTGAGAGTCAATGTCATTTTGGAAAGGGATGTAGAAGAGTCAACATAGTGTTTGCTGCCTGACAGCTCCAAGAGAAATGCTAGGAGCAGAACACAAGGCTATACAACATTCATCAATCTGATCAAGGCCTTTGTTGCTGTCAATCATAAAGGCTTGTAGAAAGTCATGGCAAAATTTGGTTGCCTGGAGAAGTTCTTCAGTATTGCACATCAATTTCATGGTGATATACTTGCCCAGGCTCTGGATAATAAGAAATTTTCTCACACTTTCCCAATTACCAAAGAATGAAGCAGGTTATGTGCTTGGTCCCATGCTTTTTAGCCTAGAGTTTTCAGCAATGTTGTTGAATGCCTTCAATGAGGATAAAAACAGCATCAAAGTCAACTACTAAACTACTGGTAAAATTATTTGACTTGAAAAGGCTTTGTAGCCAAGGCTAAAGTGGAGGGAGAATTGTAGTGTGATTTTTTTGTTTTCAGATAGTTGTGTACTTAATGAAACCTCTGAGGCTTAGATGCAACAGAATATGGGTTGATTTTCTTGTTTGTGTTAATTTTGGCCTAATAATTAACACCAAGAAAACAGAGGTTCTCTACCATCCAGTGCTGTCCCATCCATATATAGAACCACTGGTTTTAGCAAGTGGAGAAATTTTGAATGTCGTGGATAAGTTCACTTACCTTGACAATATACTTTCCAAGGATGTACACATAGATGTATCTAACAAGAATTGTTAGAACTACCTCAGGGTTTGGGAGTCTCTGAAGGAAAGTATGGGAGAGAAGAGGCATTAGACTGCCTACCAAACTGAAAGTCTAAAGAACCGTTGTGCTGATCTTGTTGTATGCCTGTGAAACCTAGACAGTCCACTAGCACCATACGGAGAAACTGGATCACTTCCATTTGAATTGTCTTAGGAAGAGTCTAAAGATCACTTGGCAAGATAAGGTACTGGACACTGAGACCTTTCCTCAAGCTGAACTGCTAAATATTAGAACTCTACTGCAGAGAATGCAACTCTGGTAGGCTGGTTATGTTGTTTGAATGCCAAATATACATTTGCCTAAAAGACTATTTTACAAAAACTTGCACAAGGCAAGTGGTCACAGGGAGTTCAGAAGAAGTGATTCCTCTCAAATGACACTCTCAAGGAGTCTCTTAACAACTTTGTAATTAATTGTGTGACAGGGGAGACACTACGCAGCATGGTATGCCCTCAGAGAAAGTGCTGTGCTCTATGAGCAAGGCAGAATTGAATTAGCTCAAAACAAATGTGAAATGCACAAATTTAGAAATCTCCATTACAAATGTCCATGTGTGCTGTTTGTGCCCAATCTGCGGTAGAGCCTTTCTCCATTCTTCTGATGAGCCATGCACACTGTATCTTGACTCCAACATAGTGATATCATTTTGGACCACTTTGAGCATGAAGAACAACAACCATTTTATGGAGAAGTCACACAAGCTAAGCATTCATGTAGTAGTGAGAAGCCGTACAAGAATTGTCAAGGTTATCTCTGAAAAACTTTAATATTGTCTATGAGACATGGGAAATGTTGGTACAGAACCATCCAGCATGGCATAACCACATCAAAGAAGGTTCTGTACTCCATAAGCCATGCAGATTTGTAGATGCACAACGGAAATGTGAGCTGTACAAATTGAGAGCCACTTCCATTCTAAATGTTATGTAGACTCTATCTGTGCCCTTCTGAACTCATAGTAGATTGATCAGTTACAACTGAACACATCTTACCTTGGCTCCCACATTGTGATGTCATTGGTTTTCTTTGAAAACAAAGGATAAATAACAAACAACACCCAATGAAATGACTTGTCTGACATATAGATACCTAAGAAGTAGCAATGCTGAGAGGTGAACCACTGACCTCTGACTACAAATCCAATGATTTTTCCACCATATCATATTTCTTCCCTTTCTAATACCTTTTCTTCAATAAACGTTCTATTTCTAAGGGATGGAGTAGGGACAGAGAGAAGGACTACTCTCTGTCAAAAGCACTACTCTCTCCTCTACTCCAGAGTGGAGAGAGCTGATCCAATGTAGGTTTCCCTTTATTTATGTATTGTTAAAACCACATCTGTTTCTACAGAGGCCAACCAACAGCTATGGTCAGTGATTCCTGGCATTCTTGTTGCTGTGGAAAAAAGGAGGCAATTGGGCTCAGAAGGAATGTCTGCAATTGGCAAAGTGCCTCCAACAAATGCGAACAGGCAGAAGGCATTTCATGTCTACATGTCACCATGCCATGCTGTGTTGGTTTTCCTGTTTCAAGAATCCCCAGAGAATTACAGAATGACTAGCTTTCAGAGACTCATTCTGGGTAGTGCTAAAAGAAAAATACATTAAGTAGGTAGGGGAAGGGAAAAAAAACATGGGCTAAAACTTTTGCCAGTGTTCAAAATTAATTCCTTAATCAAGTTTCAGTTTATTTTTGAAGTTACTTCAGCATAATGGCTGTGGTAGTGATAGTGATAGTAGCAGGGTGGGGACAGTAGCAGTGATGAGAACTGTTGACAACCAAAAGAATGTATATTGTAGAAAGAGCCCTTGATATGGAATTATATGGACTTGGTTTATACCTTGACCTTGTCATTTAATAGCTGTATGGCAAGGCACTTAATGCTGTAAGTCTCATTTTATTTAAATGGAGTTAATAATGCCTCTGATATTTACCTCATTAGGCTTTTATGAGAAAAACAATTTTAAAATTAAAACTGTTATTAGTTAGGTGGGGCAGATGAGTTGTTCCCAAAATTTGTATAACATTTGACAGTTTTCAAAACACTTTACTGAGTGTGGTTTTGGTTGTTTGTTGGCTTGGGCTTTTTTTATTTTTTTATTTTTGGCAAGGCAATTGGGATTAAGTGACTTGCCCAGGAACATACAGCTAGTAAGTGTCAAGTGTCCCAGGCTGGCTTTGAAGTCTCAGGTCCTCTTGAGTCCAGAGACCATGCTCTATCCACTGTGCACCTAGCTGCCTCTAAAGTACTTTATTTAAAGTCATCTTGTGACCAAGGTTGTGAAAGTATTATTGTCCTCATTTTAGCAAAGCAGGAGCCTGAGAATCTGAGGTATTGGGTGGTTATTCATTATTACACACTTTGGAAATGTCTAGGGTAGGATTCTAAGTCTGATCTTCCAGCATCAAGTCCAAAATTTTATCCCTAAGGGTGCGGCAAGGTTATCCCCTGTGCCCTGGAGCCAATACAAACTGGTTCATGAAAACTGATTTTTTAAATTTTCATTGTAAGCAATTAACACCTTCAAAATCAGAAAATGCCACAAAGCAGGGCTTGATTGATTATCTTGTTGATTGTCTAACCTTATGGAAAGGATGGAAAATGTTAGTAATGCAAATTAAACTTAAATGTGTATTGTGTGTATTTTTTTTTAACCTGGAGAGTCAGTTGTTAAGGGCCATTTGCCAGGGCACCTCTGAGTATGTGTGTGGGAAGCGACTCTCTGAAAAAGTACTTACTTTTGGGCAACTTTCCTGAGTAATTGATATAGTATGGGAAATAGATGAGAAAGCAGAGGGTTAACTTTTTCAAGTATTTGAAGACATATCACATAGAAGAGGGATTACAATTATTCTGTTCACCCTCAGAGAGAAGCACTGGTGTCAACAGGTAGACATAGATCACAAGATGATTTAAGGAAGCATTTCCTGATGATCAAAACTTCCCAACAATGGAAGGAGCTACCTGATGAGTTAATGAGTTGGACATCACTGGAGATGGTCAAGCAGAGGCTGAGCTCCTATCTCTCAAGTATATCACAGAAGGAAATTCAACCAGGAGCTAGCAAATTGGATTGTGAAGGCCCAAAGGTCCTCTTCATCTCATATTCTAGAACTCTATGAGCCCCCAACCTACCACCTGGTAGACACATTTCCTGTCTTTAGACACATATGCTTTGAAAGAACGAATGCTTTACACACAGCTTCCTGAATTCTCAAGGGTGGAAAGAAACAGGGTTAGGGAGAAAAAAGATTCCTCTTCTTGTCCTGTTGTCATCTGTTCTATATTTAAGAGTATCAATCATGTTCGTTGGCTATTACCATGTAATTCACCATGACATAAACATGGAGTCAAATATAGAACATACTAAAATAACTTCAACATTCAATTTTATTAGCTCTGGAATATTTTCATTTCTAATCTTATTCTTTTCCTCTTTGCCTCACTCTGTTCTATTTTGGACATTTATTGTGTTTGTAATTGGTCTGAAGAAAAGCTTCCCAAGCTTCTATTCTGAAATATTTTTGGCTGCATCTTACACCATTCAAAGATAGTGGCCAGGTCTGCTATCTGTAACAAGCTTAAATCACCGTAGGGAGAAAATATGTTCTAATGCAGTATGCAAAAATGCAAAAGAAAATATACCTCCTTTTCTTGCCTCTCATCCTAATTTTAAAAGACACATACTAAAGTGTAGATATAAAAGTCTGGCCAGTAAAAAAGTTTTCTTTTCTCTATAAAAAAAATTCTAGGCTCTGCCTGGTAAAATTAGCTCTAGGGCTTATTTTTAAACTTACCTCCTAAAATAGAAATATTAGTTACTGATGGGATTCTATACAAATAGTTTCAGAATTCACAAACAAATCACAATGTTTGTGTTTATAACAAAGTTTTTTTTTTTTTCTTACCTAGTGCTGCTTGTTCTGTGCTCAACATAATTGATACAGTCTCAGGGCCTGGACATCAGGATTGTAGTTGTGACTCTGCTGGTAAGTTACACTAAAGTTTTGGGTCACAAACCATATGCCTTTCTGAAACCGGGTTTTTTTCAATGAATAACTGGTTCAATGGATTCAAAGTCTCATCTGTGTGTGTATACCCTCTATCAGGATACCTCATCACACTCATAACCCCATCACACTTTTCCATTTTGTGTGATCTATATTTGTATCTTTCCACAAATCTTCCAGTGAGAACCTTCCCAGTTTGTTGTAGGCCTTCCCCTGGGTCTTGCATGAGATCACGATTTAGAACTGAAAACAAATTTAGATACTATCTAGCCAAACTTCCTCATGCTTTTTGTTTCACTTTGTATTTACATATTAAAAAACCATGGCCCAGGAGATTTACCCAAGGTCACAAGGGTAGCACTTGTACCCTTCTGAATGGATAGCAATTCAACATATGATTGCTTATTTCTTATCCTTCACCCTAGGTAGCTGACCTTACCACCTCCCTTTATGGAAATACATTTCCTTCATGATCTCCTCTTTTACACTTTTAAAGTGTTGAGGAGAAATATCTTCCTTACTCCCATCCATCATGCATTTGCCCATTGTCATTTTGGTCAGCTGCAATTACAATCCTTTTGAGGTCATAGGATCGTTGGTAATAAACCTAGAGTTGGAAGAGATCTTTAAAGCTTTCTCATCCAACACTTCCATTTACACAGAAAACTGAGACCCAGAGAGATTAAGTTGCCCAGGATCATCCAGTAAGTAGCAGATCTGAGATTAAAAATCAGCTTCTCTGATTCCAGATTTCACCGCATTTCTACTCTATCATATTCTCCCTAGTTCATAGTGTTTGTTCCATGATCTGAAGCCCTATAGTTTAAGTGAAAGAATACTGATTTTAAAAGAGATTTTGTATCAACTACCAATTTAGTATCTTTGAACTTGCTGTGTAACTCCCCAAATCTCTCAAATGCTTTTCAGTCTGCTTCCCCATTATTTAATTTTTTTCCAACTCAAGGTCTATGTAGCACATATACAAGAAAGTGACCTGAGAGATGAGTCCGGTAGTTTGCTCTACCAAGTGCGTGGAGACCACATGTCATAGTGGATAAAGCCCTTGACCTGGAGTCAGGAAGATCAAGCTTCATGTCCTACCTCCAACAATTATTGGCTTTGTGATCCTGGGCAAGTCACTTAACTTTGCTAAGCATCAGTTTTCTCATCTGTAAAATGAAAATAATAATGATAATACCTACCCTACTGGGCTACTGGGAAAGTATTAAATGAAATAATGTATTTAAAGTGCTTTATAGATCTTAGAAACCCAAATAAATGTAACCATGATGATGATGATGACGATGAAGATGATGATCTCATTAATCATATGGTATGAATTCTTCCACTCTGTTTTTCCATTTCGGATGGCTGGGAAAAAATCTTTTAAGTGCTTGGGAATCTGTGTAGAAGCTAAATGATATCCCAGGCTCAATGCAATTAACACCTATAAACAGGAGCATGTAATCTCTTAGATAATATTTTGCTAAGAGTATTTTCTTAGATAGTGATGAATACCCTTAAAGAGCATACATTCACCTGACTTATGCATTGCTTCAAATTCATATCTAGAGGACTGTTAATTTTAAGACAAAATTTGAATAAACTCATAAGATCATCGTTTGACCTCGAAGAGAGCCTAGATATGATCTTCCACCCCAACTATTTTAAAAATGAGAGAATGATGTGCAGGAAATGGAAGTGAGTTACTTATTCAAGGTCATGCAGCTGCTAAGAGTAATTCGGTGACAAGGATGGTGACCAAAGGAAATGCCAATACGAGGAATCTTTAAAAGAAATTGAGTTGTTTAACCTGAGGAAGAGAAGATTTAAAAAGAATGTGATAATTATCTTCAGCCATTTGAAGGCATCCTTCTTATTTCTAGGAAGGATGAAACTTGTTTCCCTTGGCACCAGAACCAGGAGAAATGAGTAGAAATTGTGGGAAAGAAGGTTTTGGCTTGACATGGGGGAGGGTAGGCTTACTAATAATTATAACAATTTGCATTTATTTATATAGAGTTTCAAAATGTGTAATATGGTTTACAAATGTTATTTCATTGTGTCCTTGCAATAGTCCTGGGAGACAGGTGTTACTATGAGGAAACTGAGGTTGACAGAAGTTACATGTTTCATCTAATATCTGTGATACAAACTGTATCACTTAGCTGCCAATTAAAACTATCTTGAAATGAAGAAGACTTTCTTAGGAGGTGGTGGGCTCCCAATCACTCAAAAGCCTTCAGATGGAAGCTGAATAATCACTTGTTGAGAAAAATATCAGTGATGCCTGTATCAGTGCAGAAATGGGGGCCAAGTCGTAAATTATCATTCAAGTAACTTATACATCATGTATGGAGAGAAAGGATAATGAAGCCACATGAAGTTTTGGTTGACACAATCATAATTTTGATCAACTTAAACATGCTAAAAAGTCACTCCCCCAAAAGAAATGAAAGGAAAAGAAAAAGAAAGGACCAAGAAAGGAGAGGGAGAGGTTAAATTGTTAAGGAAGGAAGAGTGTTCTACATAAGTTTAGAAAAGATGGGATCCAGCATACAGGTGGAGAAGTTAGCCTTTGAAAGAAAGCCAACACGCTCTTTAGAAATACCTCCTGAAAATCTGGAATTTAGGAGCATCTTAATGAGGAGGTTAAAGAAACAATGACTTTCAACGTTGAGTACTTTACTTCTTTTATGTCTCTGTTCCATATCTTTCTTGGGGCCATAAAAAGCAGATTTAATCTTTGGCTTTTAAATGTTTGCATCTCCCTTTTCTCCCTTCTATATGATAAGAGAAGGCAGCTGTTGGCAAAAAGTAGACAAGAAAAAAGCTACCATCAATACTCCCCATGAGTCGTCTGGCCCTCCTAAACTGAATTTAGAATTTCCTGACCTTATTTATCTTGCTTTGGTCTGCTCTGGAGCTTTTGCTCACTTTATGCCCCATCGCTGGAATGTATCCCTTATATCCCAGCTCTCCTCGCTGAAGTCTGTCACATTTAAGATGATCCATCTCAGGTGATAGCCAGTACAGTAAACATTCTGGTGTACTGGAAAGTATGCTAGACCTGTGGTCAAGAGAGACATGGGATAGAATCTTACCTCTGACACTTTCCAGCTGCTAGCTATGGTACCGTAATCTCGTCAATACTTCCCTGAGACTCAGTTTATCTGCAGAAATGTGGATGCCTCACAAAGTTGTTGGAAGAATTGAATGAAATGATTTTGTTTATATAGAGTTTTAAGGCATGCAAAGGTTTTACATATCTTATTCCATTGTAACCTCACAAGATCCCTGTGATTTAGGTATTGTTTTGACCCCTATTTTCTGCATAAGGACACAGTACTTTAGAGGTAAAGTAACTTACCCAAGGTCACATGTCTAATAAGAAAAAGGTCCAGGATGTAATCCAAGTCTTGTGACTCCAAACTCTACTGCCCCTTTCACTCAGATTTCAATGCAGGTTTTCCTGGCTCTAAATTCAGCATTCTCTCTAACATACCATTCTGTCCCCAATAGAGCATAAAACTTGAGTTTGTGTTTTGAGGACAGAGAAGACATAGATAAGAGTATGATTTGTCCCCATTCCAGGCATGGTGGAATAGAGAGTATGATGAACTTTTCAACCATAAAATAAAATAAAATTGAATATCATTTATTGTTAAATCTTCTCTGATCCTTCCCTCTCCTCCTTGAAATTGATTCCTTCACTTTCTCGAATCTGTCATTCTTCCTTTTTGACCAACCTGGTGATGCACTTTCGCAATGTAGGGAAGCCATTTCTCATATTATAGACACCTTGTCTAGAACCAGATTACACTTAAAGTCATACTAGCTTACTACAACCTGTCAGAACTTGGGTTCCGTGAGCATAGCTTCTGAGAACTAGGGTTACTAACACATTGCTGTGGAATATCAGGAATTGCCCAAATGAGTTGCTAAATAAATCTCTTGTGCCTGGCATATAATAGTTCTTTAGTAAATGTTTATTGGATTGAATTGAAGTTGAATTTAATCAGGAGACCTAGGTTCAAATGCCAGCTCTGCCACTTACTACTTATGTGATCTTGGACAAATCACTTGCCCCATCTTTAAATGAAAGTGATGGTCTACGTGACCTTTACGTTTCCTTCTAGCTCAAAATCTATAATCCTATGAACTGAATCTGTCAGTTTGGATTTAAACTCTCATTTTGATATCTCCAACTAAATTAGAGCAAAGAAAGACTTACGGAAGTCATTGAGTCCAACTTCTATCATTTAATATTGCCATCCACATAGCTCATCAGTGCTTGAATGTTCTGTAAAGTACTTAACATAGTGTCTGGCACATAATAGGTGCTTAATAAATGTATATATTGCTTCCTTCCTTCCTTCCTTCCTTCCTTCCTTCCTTCCTTCCTTCCTTCCTTCCTTCCTTCCTTCCTTCCTTCCTTCTTTCCTTCTTTCTTTCCTTACTTCATTTTACAGATGAGGAAATAGAATTCCATAGGTAAAATGATGCACCCAATGTCACATAACTTAATGGAAGATCCAGGACTTAACCTCAGTATCAGAGAACTAAGTCAACCTTTCCACTGTGCCTCCCTGTCCCAAACACATTTTCTTCTTCAGATAACTTGGGGCAGCAATGTGGGTGTGGTCACTGGCAACTAATTGCTTCACCCTTGAATGTTTTTGGCATTTAATTTCTCTAATTGAACTACATGCAATCCACAGTCAGGCTGCCTGTGTATGAAATATTCACAGAACCATAACAGCATATATCTACACACACACACACACACATTCATGCACTTAGCACACAGACATGAGGTTGGCCATGGGGGAGCCATTCCAAGCCTGGGTGACAGAGAGAGAGAAAGACAGAAAGAGAGAGAGAGAGAGAGAGAGAGAGAGAGAGAGAGAGAGAGAGAGAGAGAGAGAGAGAGAGAGAGAGAGAGAGAGAGAGAGAGAGAGAGAGAGAGAGAGAGAGAGAGAGAGAGAGAGAGAGAGAGAGAGAGAGAGAGAACTTGGCTTTGTGTAGTGCCTGGGGTTGGCACGTCAATCTTCAGGAACAAATTGCTTAATTCAAGACAAAAGGAATGCACTGTTGGGACAAATTTCCAGCAGCCATTTGCCTTCCCTTCATAGGAACATCTGAACTGAAGAAAAAAATGACAACATTATGAGATCTTGACATCTGGAAATTGTGAGGCTTCAAGGTTTCACACTCATCTAATGCGTATTCTCACATTACAATCGTGTTTAACAGTTACCCATGTGTCACTCAAAGGGAAGCATTGTGAACAAGAGAAATGCTGGCAATTCAATCCCTTCTGGGCAGAGTATGAGGTCATGGTATTAAAACCCTTATGCACAGATTTGTTTCCTTGCATTTATTCAGAGGAAGAATCATAGAAAGTTAATATTGAGAAGGAGGTAATCTACTCAGATATATCACATTATAGATGATGACACAAGATCCTTAGAGTTGAAAAGACTCTTCCCAAGGACACACAGTCAATCTGTGGTAGAGCTGGACTTAGAGCCCAGGGCCCCTAAATCTCTATTTTAAAATTAAAAATGTCAAAATAAAGATTATTGTCTAAAAGGCTACATTTCAACTAAACATATTCTCTAACTGAAATTATTCTATTCATCTCAGACCTATTCCTCCTTCTGACCTCGTTGTTTTCGGCCCATGGCCCTAGCATTCACCAATTTGATACTAAGGATACTTTTTAATTTTTCTTTTTCCTTGATCTTTCATCTACAATCAGTTGCCAGGGCCTATTGCTTCCATCTTGATAATAGCTCTCACACCTGTCACCTTTTCTCTAATCCAAAGTGTGTACTCTGACATAACTCATCATTG
Organism: Notamacropus eugenii; assembly: GCF_028372415.1. Lineage (NCBI taxonomy): Eukaryota > Metazoa > Chordata > Mammalia > Diprotodontia > Macropodidae > Notamacropus > Notamacropus eugenii. Next base: position 116,234,496 of record NC_092875.1, read on the forward strand.
GCTGCCTGGACTATTATGATAGCCTTCTAACTGGGTTTCCCACTCTTTCCCCCTCTTTTCTAACTTTCATTACAGTGTCAGAATATTTTTTTCTTAAACTTAGATCTGGGGTGGTCTCCCCTCTGCTCAGAACTGTAGAGTAATTTCTCCATTGCCTGATTCAAAAAGTTTGCCATTCTTGGCCAGACATTCAAGGCCATCTGAAATGTAGTGCTAGATTATCTTTCCAGCCTTTCATCTGTTGCTGTTTTCCATATGATTTCTCTGAACTCTAAATATGACCAGAACTCTCCTGCTTCTTTATCTTTGCTCCATTTTTATCAATGCCTGGAATTGTCTCCCTTTCCTATTGAATTTCTATCTGTCCTTTAAAGACCCATCCAAATGCCACATCTATTAAGGATTTCCCTATAAAAGTAGTTTTTCCCCTCAAACTTCACTTAGCTCTTTGTTTTGCTGTCCTCTGACACACTCATCATGTAGAGTTGCATATTATAGTGATCTGTATTTGTATCTTATTAAATAGTATACTCCATTAAGAGAGATGTGTCTTATCTAAACATCATATCTCTCCCAAAGATTAATGCTTTGCACAAGGCAGCTACTTAATTAATTGGTTAAATTAATGATTAAAGACACTTTCATAAAAGAAAAAAGCCCTTTAGCCAAACAAGGAGAATAAAAGTTTCTTTGTCAGTAAAGATAATTTTAAAATCCCAACATCCTATTCACCCTAGAAATCACCTGAGCTAGTGAATTTTTTTGTCCACTAAAGTGACAGCTAAGTGATAGCCATACCACTAAGTCATACTAATAGTCATACTACTACATACTATTAAGGAGGTATGTGACAATTAACAGTGTGAGTAACATGGAAAGTGGTCATCGGGAAAAGGATAAGATTTAACAAGGCTAAGGATAAATGAGGAATTTCAGCAAAGACTGGGTAGAGAATAATAGTAACAGAAACAAAAAGAGCCTGCATTCACAGTGAACCATATAACCCAAAACTTAAACATATTCATTGATTTAATACCTGACTAGTAAGTACTCACACTCTTTTGGAAGTAAAGACTGGACCAGACTTTCAATGTGAAGGGCCTCTTCTCTACCATGAATTCAAGAGTTCATCATTTAATCAAGGGACAGCAAACTACAGTTCATGCAAAATCCTAATTTAAATTAATGGAATGTAAGGCATGACCTTTTCATTTTAATTTTACTCTCTTGAGATGGATGTAGTTTGCGTGTAGCAAAAAATTGGGAGTAACAAAGAGACAACTTAAATGTATCCATAATATATTATGAGAGAATGAACAAAGTGAAGGTCTTAGGCATATTAAATAGTATCATATGGAAGATTTGTGGGAAAACAGGCATAAAAATGGCAAAAAAAGAAGCATGAATGAGTTGCTTTCTGTTTTGCTTGAGAGGCATAACCTAATTCTGTAAAATCATTGGTATATCCAAGAACTGCATCTTAACTTTACTATTGACTTCTGTCATTTGTCCTTCATTTCAAAGAAGACAGATGACATTGCAGGGTAATATCTTCACTCATGTATGAATTAGATTTAAGTGAGACAGAGTTGCACAAATTCAGTCTCATTCTCTCCTTCAGAATCATCCAAGTCCAATGGCAAGTCAAAAGTTATTATGCCTGACCATGGCCCAGTATTCATTGGATGATCTGGAAGTCTTTGATGTCTCACCAAGTGATGTCTCACTACTCCACAGTGCATGCTTTCAACCACCTTCATGGCCATTAGAACAAATTGTTCTCATCTACCCATTCTACCAGGGGAAGTTTTTCACATACTTGGGATAGACATTCCCCCTAACTCACTGATGGGTTTGAGGTCTGTCAGTTACCCTCAAACTTATTTAACCCCTCTACTGAGACAGTTTTACTGGAGAGTGATTGCTGTATATGCTACAGCTTCTTGGAGCCATGGGTGAGAGGTAGACACCAAGAATGAATGAGTTGCCCTGAAAAGGACTTCGTAAGCCCTTACACCAGAGATGATAGTCCTTCCTGGACATCCTATACACTAGGGATATCTCAGTGCCATAAATCTTATACATTAACCATTTACTACATTTAAAGGTATAAGCAAAGGTATAAGTTCCATTATATTCTAAAATATATCATCTCCCTGACTAGATGCCATTTTTGGCCATAAACTTGATTCAATAAATTAGCCATCAATCTTATTTTCCTAAATGATGAAAAGGTTTTTTAAATTCAACTAATGCCCTCTAGAAAGCATTAATAGATTGTTCTCTATATATCCAATATGTTAAAGTATTTAAAGATACCATTTATTTAATCATTATTAAGTACCTATCATGCACACTGTCTTAAATGCTGATAGCCAGGGGGACAGAAAGAATGAGAAGAAAAGGTTCACAGATGTATGAACATGGACTGAGTCTAAGTCAGGGAAGACATCATGGAGGTGAGATGTAAAAATAATTGACAAGGATTTGCTCCTAAAATAATAAGATTTAAAACTCAATGAGACCTTACGAATGGTATAGTTCAAATATCCATTTTACAGGTGAAGAAACTACTGAGGACCATAGAGTTATATAAATTTCTCAAGGTTACATAGGGAGTGAATTGCAGAATTCAATTCCATGTCACTGACTCTAAAGTCAGAGTTCTTTCTAGTAGACACTCTATTTTTATCAAGAATTTAGTCAAATGTTTAATGAAATATTTCATGTTATTCTTGTGGAATAGATGGAGAAATGTGACTCAAATAATAGTACAAATAGATAATCCAGAACTGATTGAATGACTAGACTCAAAGATTAGTCACTAATGGTTCTACATTTACTTGGAAGGATGTATCTAGTGAATGTCTTCAGGTATTTGTATTTGGTCTTGTGCTGTTGAACACTTGTTCCAGTAATTTGGATAGGTTTATAAATGGCATTGTTAAATCAAATTTGCAGATTATACAAACCTGGTAAAGTTATAATAGAGGGTCAGAGTCCAGATTCAGGAAGTTAGGATAGGACCAAACCCTGGGCTGAATTTTATTAGATAAAATTCCATTGGGATAAATGCAAAGTCATATAGTTGGATTTAAGAAAAAAATCACCTTCCCATGTATAAGATGGTATAGTCAAGAAGGTGTTTAGATAGAGAGGTAATGAAAAATATATCAGGGTTTTAGTGGATTACAAACTCAATATGAGTCAGCAGTAAGATCTGGCAGTCATTAAACTAAGGGGTAAGGAGGTGAAATTGCCATTATATTTGTTCCGGATCAAGTTATGTCCGTTGCATTGTGTTTACTTTTCATTGTAAAGTTCTTCTTTCAACTTTTCTAAGCTGTAGAACAGCTTAGGACAGCTAGGTGGATAGAGTTCCAGACATGAAGTCAAGAAGAAGCATCTTTGTGAGTTCAAATCAGACACTAGCTGTATGACCCTGGACAAGTCACTTAATCCTGTTTGCTTCAATTCTTCATATATGAAATGAACTGGAGAAGGAAATGCAAACCCCAAAGGGGGTCATGAAGAGTTGTATCTGACAGAAACAAGTGAATAACAACAAGTTGGGGAACATCCGGAGATCAATCAGACCTGGAAAGGGTCTTGAGCCTTTGCCATATAAGGAGTTGTTGAAGAAACTGTAGATATTTAACCTAGAATGAAGAGACTCAAGCTATCACAAGGTCATGAACCAACTTCTAGAAGAGACCACAGAGGCCATCTAGATCAAAATCCTCATTTTATAGGGAAGAAATCTAGAGAAGTAGTGTGACTTTCCCAAGGGGACAGAGGAAGGAAACATCAGAGGAAAGGGGTTTCAAACCAGATGGTCTGACTCTATAGCCTATACTAACCATATAATAGCTATCTTCAAGCTTTGGAGGAGTTATGATGCATTAGAAGAACTCAGAATGTTCATTTTGATCCCAGAGGACAATGGGCAGAATTTGCAAAGACACAATTTTATGCTTGATGTCAGGAAAAGAACTTCCTAGCAATTAGAGGAATCCCAAAATGGAATGAGTAGCTTTAAGTGGTAGTAGATTCTTCCTCTTTGGGGGTCTTCAAATAATTGCTGCATGTCCACTTCTCAGGTATATTGTAAAGATATTTTTGGTGAAAGGGAGATAAAAACAGCATATGCCTCACAGGGTTGTGAGGAACAAATAAAATAATACATGTAAAGTGATTTATAAAATAAGGTGTTTTATAAATCCTATTATTATTTTGGGTATGCTTTGGAATACAAAACCATTAAGTCCCATCTAACTCTAAAATTTTCTGATTTTGTGACTGACTCTTCAGATGCTCTCACTGTCCCTAAGGAGACACAAAGTAGGATGGAAAAGAGTAGCAGGAGTACAGATTCTGGTTCTGAGGCAGCACCTGACTTGAGATGGAGAGAATACTGCTTGCTACCCATTTGACCAGCAGGAAAATTTGGGAAGCTATTACACAATGTTAGCAGGCTGTGCAGAGCACCAAAGAAACATTATAGAAACATCATCTATATGTTTTGTAGCAGAAGTCAAATTATTCCAAACATATTGAGAAATTACCCAAATTCTAAAATTCATGTCTGCTGATATGCAAGGATACATTTAACATAGTCGGTGCTAGTCTGACTGTTAAATATTTGATGTTTTCTTCAAATAATGGTTAGTCTTTGAACTGTTTCTGAGTATTCTGGTTTTCTTCAACTCCATTAAGTTAATTCTCAGCAGATTTAAGCCTGGGTAACTTTTTGGCAGGTATGCTCCTGATAACATCAGCAAGCATAAGTCCTTCCTTCACCTGCTTTCAATTCCTACAATTTAATGGAGCAGGCATACAAGTCTTTGGAAGGGAATAAAGATAGTATCACAGCTGGGACATTTCTCTCCTCCTCTTCTCTTATTCCAGCTGGTCTGTAACTTTGCCTTTTTGGCTTGTTGGTTGTATAGGTTAATGATCTTTGGAGAAGAAACCTGCTTGTGAGTGGATTAGAAAATGATGCCAGAATAAAAGCAACAAATATTTCTTTAGAGGAAATGCCAACATCTAAAATGGGCTTCCTGGTCTACCACAGGGAATGGGAGCCAGCTAGGGGTGTGTCTTCAAATGGAATCAAAGGATTGGGAGGAAAAGAGGTCAACTAGGCCATCTAATGGATCTAGAAAGACAGTCAAATGCTTTTAAAAACTTCAGGTTAAAATGTTTTTTGTTTTTTTTTTTTTTACTATCTCTCAGTTCCTGATATATCTATAGTGAAACACAGAGGAATCAAAAAAACACTAACACAAATTTAAAAATTAAACACTCCAGTGCATATTTTTAGTCCACATCATACCTTAGATATCCTCCTCTCAAGGAAACTCACTATATACTTTAAAAATATGTACATTTTTATCACATACGTATAAAATATATCAGCCGTCCCTTCAAAAGTTTCTCTTTAAAACTACCTTTTATTTAACTATTTTATATAGTTTTGTTATGCCGTAGTCCTATGCCAACATCTCTCACATCACACAATCAATTCCAAAGTTCTTAAGAGAGACTGTGAGAGTGTCCTTCCATTGCTTCTTCTGACCACCATGTGAATGCTTGCCCTGTGTGAGTTCCCCGTAAAACAGTCTTTTTGGCAAACATACATTTTGCATTTGAACAACATGGCCAGCCCATTGAAGCTGTGCTCTCTGAAGCAGAGTTTAAATGCTTGGCAGTTTAGTTCAGTTTCTGGTATCTTATCCTTCAGAATCTTCCCAAGATAATTTAAATGGAAGCAATTCAGTTTCCTGGCATGGCGCTGGTAGGCTGTCCAGGTTTCACAGGTGTGGAACAACGAGGTCAGCACCATGACTCTGTAGACCCTCAGTTTGGTAGTCAGTCTAATACCTCTTCTCTCCCATACTTTCCTTCAGAACCTGCCAAACACTGAGCTAGCTCTGGCAACGTGTGTGTCAACCTCATTATCAATGTGTATGTTTGCTGTCCTTTGTTCTTGAAGAGGACCAAAATGACATCACTGTGCTAGGGTCAAGTTTCAGTGTGTCTGACTATGGCTGATCAGACCAACATGAACTCAGAATGCTCTGCCACAGGTCAGGCACAAATAGTCCAAGTGAACATTTGGGGTGGATTCTCCAGTTTACACATCCTGTGTTTCCTTTGAGCTACACACACATACACACACACAGATACATACACACATATATAGGTATATATCAATATATATAAACACATACATATATACTCATATATATTATATAGCATATACATATATCTTTAATGTATATATACCATATATAATATTCTAATTAGATATATACACAATAGATATAATCATATTACAAAGAGATAACACCTTGTTAAGTGGCAGCTATGCCTACAAGTCATTTTCTGTTTGCTAAGACATCACTCCCTAACTGTGAGTTCCCCAAGATTCTGTGTGTATACACACTATATGTTTATATGTGCATATGTAGTCATATATGTGTATACACATGCTGCATATATACACATATATGTGAATATGTACAATATTTGTGTATATGTATATATGAATGTAAACTATGTGTATAAGATATACTTTATGTATAAATATACACACATGCACACACATACTTATTCATATAATGTGTAAACACACAGAGAACCTTGGGGAACTCACAGTTATGGGATCATATCAACCAACAGAAAACAACTTGTATTATCTATTTGTAGCCAAATTACTAACTAGTTAGAGCAGTGGGTCCCAAACTATGAGCTGTAAATCCATGGGGACTGATGGTTCAATAAGCATGATCAGTAAATCCAAAGTAGAGGAGCAAAAATGTATATACTTCTGCCCAGGCTTACTTGATAGAATATAGACATAGATAAAAAAATGCTGCTATGGTAATAGGATCTTAATACCCAATGACCCCTTTATGAATTATGAACACCCCACTCTGAAGTAGAAGGGGAAATAAATTGTCTGGGACAAAAATTAACCATGCCTTCTATACCTTAAATATCTAAACTCTGGAGACAATAAAAATTCATCAATTCTATTCATTATTTACTTGAAGCAGCTTGTCAAGGAGACTCCTGAAATGGAGGGACAGGGGGTTTTCTTACTTCACCACTCCACACACAATCTGATCATAACATCTAGCAACTGGGCTACTCATCGAGAAGGAAACCTACCGTCCAACCATTGGAGGACCAGTTAAGAGTACATAAAGAGTACAGCCAAAGCAACAGAAACAAACAATGCAGAAGACATAGATACAGAAAGATAGTGTAACACAGGAGCTCAACTCCTGGCACATTCACATTAGATTTAGCCAAACCAACCAAGGACAATGGAACAAAAGATGGAATTCATACTAGTTTATTCTCTTTATGGTGGTGGAGGAGAAGGAGTTGAGGAAAAATACCCACACTCTAGCCAGTGCCCACTTGATTTGTAGAGAAACAGATAAGGAAGGTATTTTGCCAACATTAGACTCACAAGTTTACATTAACTTTAGCAACATCATGCTGGCAACACAGAGCAAGCACAGTGGGCTATTTACCACTGAAACTCAAATGTTTATATTATGCAAAGGTTATACATTGATGCACAAATGTGATGGAGTTGTTTACAAGCCACGATCCTAGGAACTAATATCTACAAAAGAAAAGCAAATCCACCTTACATACAGATAGTCATTAAAAGCCTTAAGAAGCTTCAAAGAACATGACTGACCAGCAAAGAAGAGAATCTTCTATAAACTTAAGAGAAAACTAGTCCTAGAAATGAGACCCAACTATGTGAGGAGTAGACTCAGAGAAACTGATCGAGTAACCTTACTGTAAGAGATGCTATTCCTAGGGAGGGGGCAGGGACTTTGGGATGACTCCTATAGGATAGAAAGTATTTTGAGGTACTGGAGGACAGGATGGACTTGATTACATATGTTCCCTTTATGTATGCCATTTTACTCTAGAAGTTTATGCTTACTCTTCCCATAGGTCTTCTGTGTATTTTGGGGAATGTGCTAGTTTGTAGGGATGAGAGGATATATTTATAGCTATTCTTTTTGCTATGATATCTTAGTAAATGTCATTGCTAAAAATTAATTGTGTTGACTGAGAAATATTGATGGGAGTTCAAGGGGTTAAATAAATGGGTACCCCTCCCCCCCAGAATACTCTCGAATTTTTGAGAGTAGCCACTACATTCAGGGATTCAATCTGACAATATCAGTGTAAATTAGGGGAGTATCTCAGAGGAAATGCAACAATAAAATATCAAGGTGTATTATTTTTTCCTTGTGTATTCAATCAATAGATATTAACAGTACAACTAGTAACATGAAGTGAATTCATGGAATTTTTTTTAAAAAAATCAAATAATTAGTTGTTATGGTTATTGTCATGTCTGACTCCTTGTGACCCCATTTGGGGTTTTTTTGGCAAAGATACTGGAGTGGTTTGCCGTTTCCTTCTCCAGCTACTTTTGTAGATGATGAAACTGAAGAAAACAGGATTAAATGACTTGCCCAGGGTCACATAGCTAGTAAGAGTCTGGGGTCAGATTTGAACTCAGGTCTTCCTGCCTCCAGGCTCAGCAATCTATCCACTGTGCCATCAAGTAATTGGCCTCACACTCAAAAAGATCAGAAAGTATTGACTCATGTAGGGCCAAGAATCCCCAAATTAGGAGAATAATTATTAGAAGACACTTCATGTGATTTCAATAATTTCAACTTAACTTGTTTAATAAAGCTCTCAACTATGAAAAATGGGATGTGGATAAAAGTAATGACATTGACTATGAGTATCAATACTGTAGGGGAGAAGCTTAGCCATTACAAAAGAGATACCATAATGAAGAGTTTATAGGAGAAATATACCAGTTAGCAAATATAATATCATTGCCAAGTTGAGAGACATGGCAGCGAAAGTCAACAAGTCCACTTGCAAAATATTACAGTAGGATTACAGAATATGTTGAGCAATATTACCTCTAAAAAAATGAAAATCAGTTGAAAAGAAAAACACTTTATTTAGAGCTTAGTAGGATAAATAATTAAGCTATGTCATTGCCAAAGCATTCATGGAGAAAAATAAAAGAATATTCAAATAAAACAGATCTGACAATGCTTCTAAAATTACAGTCTTATCAACAATTATAATTGAAATAACTAATTACCTAATGTGTTTCAAAGTCTCGCCCTTCCTTTAGCCCCTTCCCTATCCATTGAAAAGGGAAGAAAAATGATACTCATTCTATTTATGAAGTTATGCAAAACATATTTCCAGAGTAGTTATACTGCAAAACAAAGCAAGAAAAATGAAGTGAATAAAAATATGCTTCAATCCACACTAAGAATTTATTGGTTCTCTCTGTGGAAGTGGATAGCATTTTTCATCATGAGTCCATTGGAATTGTTGTGGACCACTATATTTATTGGAGTAGTTAAGTATTTTACAATTGATTATCATTATGGTATTACCGTTACTATGTACAATGTCCTCCTAGTTCTTCTCACTTCAGTTTGCATCAGTTCATATAAGTCTTCCCAAGTTTTTCTGAAACCATACCCTTTGTAATTTCTTATGGCACAATACAATTCCATCACAATCATATACCCCAACTTGTTCAACCATTCCTCCTTTGATGGGCATTCCTTCAATTTCCATTTCTTTGGCAACACAAAAAGAACTGCTATAAATATTTTTATTCCTATAGGATCTTTTCCTTTTTCTTGATTTCTTTGCAATACAGACCTAGTAGTATTATTTCCAGGTCAGAGGACATGCACAGTTTTATAATCCTTTGAATATATTTCCAAATTATTCTTCAGAATGGTTAGACTACTTCACATCTTCACCACCAGTGCCTTAGTGTACCTATTTTTCCATATCCCCTTTAGCATTTGTCATTTTCCTTTTCTGTTATGTTAGTCAATCTTGTAAGTATGAGGTGGTGCCTTGGAGTTATTTTATTAGGGGCTTACCACAATTTTCATATGACTATTCATTTCCACCCCTCACAACTGTCTGTTCCTATTACTTTACAAGTTATCAGTTTGTGAATGACTCCTATTTTGATAGATTTGATTTGGTTCCCCATAGACTTGAAAAATGAGGCCTTTATCAAAGATTCAGTTTTCTGATTTCCTTCTAATTTTGATTGCATTGGTTTTGTTTGTGAAAAAAAACTTTTTAATTTCATGTAATCAGAATTATCCATTTTACCTGCCAATCCTCTCTATCTCTTGTTCAGTCACAAATTCTCCGCTTATTCATAGATCTCATAGGTAATTTATTTCATGTTCCTCTAATTTGCTTATGGTATTAACCTTTATATTTAAATCATGAACCCATCCTGACCTTTTCTTGGTATATAGGTAAGTTGATTGAGCTATGCCTGATTTATGCCAGACTATTTTTAAATTTACCCAGCCATGATGGGGACAAGGAAACCCGAAACCCCAAATACTAACACAATACTACTGAGATTGGTGCAGCAGAGAATCACACAGCCCCAAGAAGCAGCTGGGACCTATTCTCTCTCTTCCACATGCTAGTCCCTTAAAAGTACTTGATGACAGTTATCATGTCCTTCACCTAATGTTTTTCTTCTTCTGGATAAATATCACCATGACTTTCTTCTTCATGTGGTCTGAATCCAAAATCCTTTTGTATCTTTATTATCCTTTCTAGACCTTCTCTAGCTTTTGTAGAATGTAAGCTTCTTGAGGGCAGGAACTATTTCATTTTAGCCTTTGTATCCACAATGCCTATCATTCAACCTAGAACATAGTAGACACTGAATATTTCCTTACTGCTGGTTATCAACAACAAATGAACCCTTCCTGTGTTGGTTCTCAGAACTATACAAAGTATACCAGCTATGGTCTAATCAGGATAGAATATAGAATGATTATCCCCTCCTTAATCTAAGAAGCTATGCTTTTACTAAAAAAGCTCAAGTTTAGCTGTTTTTGGGGGGATCTATATCAAACTGTTGACTCATATTGAGTTTTTAGATCCCTAAACTTTCCTTACTTTTTCCAAAAAATTATTGGTTAATTATGCTCCCCTTTATTTATGGAGTTGTTTTTTTTTTTAATTGAAGTGTAAGGCTTTATATTTTTGCTAATATTATTCCCATTTCAGAGAGAAAGAAACTGAGACTCAGAAAAATTAAATAATTTGCTCAAAATTAAACAATTAATGTCAGAACCAGGATTTAAGCCTGGGTCTCTTGTATCCAAACTCAACCTTTTTTTCCTAATTCAGCATATTCCTTCTCTGACTAATTTGAACTGGGGCAGATGAGTAAAAAGTACCACTTATTCACAATCAGTTATGTATTTTTATAAAGAACAAGGGGTACGTTTCCTATGATGCTTTCCTTCAAGGTTGTGTTATTCTTGAAGGGATGGTTATTGGGAACCCCAAGGTGATTTTCGCATTAGCACTCTGAGAAATGAATTCTGAAAAAGTCAAATTACTTAAGATATTTAGTGATCCAAATTTCTTTGTGGTCCATTAGTGGGAACTGAGCTGACCCTAGACAGAATGTGAAAATAAAAGAGGTCTCCTTTGTATGATACTATATAAAATGCAAAGCATTTTCTCCACAGCCCACTAAGATTGATAGGAAAAGTAGCATTATTCCTATTTTAATGTTGAGAAAACCAAGGTAAAGAAGTGCAAAGTCTTGCCCATGACTACTTAGTTTTCTAACCTAGGTTTTTTAACTCAAACTCAAACTTTTAACTCAAAGCCAAATGATTGTTGACTGACCCATACTTCCTCTGTTGTATGGTGCACAGGCCACTATGCCAACACTGTTGAATTTCAGCAGGGGCTTTCTGGAGACAATGTTTTCAACTAAATGACTTTATTGGTGGGAATTAGGACTTTCCTGTGCAGTGCAATAGAAAGAACCTTTTGAAGTAGGGTAGGCTATTTGGTAGCCTTCACATCACCTTGCTTTAAAGCCATTTGTGTCTAGAGCTACCTGGAAATTAGCAATATCAGTCTATTCATGACTGAAGTATATTTGGAATCAAAATAAATGAGAAATGGAAGGTAGGGGCTTAGAGAACATCTAGGCCAGAGGTTCTTAACCTAGGGTCAATGAATTTGTTTTTTAGACAGACAGAAAGATAAAGAGAGACAGACAGACAGATGGACAGACAGAGACAGAGAGAGGGAGGGAGAGAAGGCAAGAAGACATACTTCATTTCAATATAATTGACTTTATAATCCTATGTATTTTATTTTATGTATTAAAAAATATTCTGAGGAGTCCATATGTCTCACCAGACTATCAAAGGAGTCTGTGACACACAAAGCTTAAGAACCCCTGATCTAGGCTATCCCCTCATTTTACAGATGAAGAAACTGAAGTTGGTGAAAAAAAAAAAAGACATGAATTACTCAGTGTCATATAAGTAGCTGGTAACAGAGCTGGAAGCAATGTCACTAAGTTTTCCTATGTCCCAATCCAGTACACTGAGTTCTTTCCATCTTTGAGATTCCCTGGTTCACTGATGTGTCCACTTTCCCTTGGAACTCTCCAGAAAACCAGGTGGCACATAATGACAAGATAGACCTCACCAGCTGGGTCTTACTCCCACTTCTCATCTCAGAGCTGGTGGTTGATGAGTCTGACTCAAAACTACCTGTCCTCTGTCTCTATATCCTAGGGCCTTGGAGCAAGGAAACCTGCTTTGCATGTGGTAAAGTTCAGGGTAAATGGCAAGGGAGTGTCTTGGGCGAGCTGGGTCCTGCTTTTCCTTTGGTGGGGGTGGGGAACCTTGAGTAAACTACAAGATTGATGGGCTGAATTGCACTTTCACCATATGATTCATGGCCATTTCCCAGCCTGGAAGAGTCCAGGAGTGCGTGAGGAGAAGCTGTGCAGCCCTCTCCAAGTCTCCCCCTCCAGGTATTTTCTTTCTCCAAAGAACAAAGGAAGCACCTGATGATTTATAACCCCAAGTCCTAGTGATGCAATCAATCCCAGCTGTCTTGGTGGTGTTTGGTTATCATATCCCAGCTGGATATTTAGAGAGTGAATAAGTAATCCTCATTAAAACCATTCATATTTCTGTAGCAAAATGGCATGGTGGGCAGGATGTTGGGCTTAGAGGTTGAAAAACCTGGATTTGAATTCCCTTATCTTCTATTCTCCCTACCCCCAACATACACATTAGCTACGTGATAAAGGGAAAGTGACTCTTCCTCTCTAAATTGCTTACCCTATCTATGAAACAATAATATCATTCCTACCTGCTTAACAGGGTTCTTGTGAAACTTAAATGCAATAGTGCATTTAAGGTGTTTTGCAAACAATATAGGTATCAGTTATTATTCTAGCATTTTAAGTTTTCAAAAGCATTTCTTATCTTGTATGGTAGTTACCACATCTAATTATTCCCCTATTATAGATGAAGAAATTGATTCATAGAGAGATGAAGAGCCCTAGACCAAATAATGGCAGTGTGTCAACTTGATCCCAGGTCTACTAACCAACGTTCTTTGTACCTCATTGACTGTGATTTTTTAATATCTTTTCTGCATTTGTCATGGACTCATTTAGCAGGTCAGCAAAGTTATGGTCCTCTGTTAAAAATTAAGTTTTTAGATATATAAAATAAAACATATAGAATTACAAAGGAAATAAAATATATTAAAATGTCTATTTTAAAATATGTTTATAGAACCTGGGTAAAGAACAATTGTTGTAATAATTTTGTTGAGGAGATCAAAGTGGAAAATATGACTCTCATTATCAAGAAAAAATTGGAATTCTCCCTCCAGGGGTACTCATGAGCGGGTTCTTTGGGGACAGAAAAGCATTTGGGAGTCATAGGATATAGATTCTATCCACTACTTTGCCACAAAATTGATTTGTGATTTCACTGTTCCTCTGAGAGCCTCAGTTTACTCATCTGTGAAATTTTGGTCTACATAAACTCCAGGATCCTCTCTGTCTCTAATAAGATATCAAAGTGATTTACAAGTTGATTCTGCTTTTTAGAGTGAAACAGAGCAAATCTAATCTCTGTTCCACATGACAGTCCTTCAAACACTTGAACATAGCTATCATGACCACTTGAATCTTCTGTTAACCAGTTTAAATATTTCAAATCCACTCATCTTCATGTGACATGGACACAAGGCCTTTGATCATTTTAATTTTTCTCAGGACACTCTTCTGCTTATCCAAATCCTTCTTGTACAGGCACTGAGAATTCAGCACAGCTGCAGGTGTGATCGGACCAGAACAGAATACAGAGGAACCATTGCTTCTTTACTCCTGGAAGCTATGCCACTCAATGTAATCCACAATTTCATTAGTCTTTTTGGCTGCCATATCACACTGTTGACTCATATTGAATTTTTCTCTACTACACCTTCCATTCTTTTCTCTCCATAATGCTGTCTTACCATGATTCCCTTAGCCTGGACTTGTGAAGAATATTTGTTGAAATTAAATGTAAGACTTTACATTTATACCTACTGAATTTAATCTTATTAGATTCAGACCAGTATTCTAGTCTGTCAAGATCTTTTTGAATTCTGACTGTCATGCACACTATTAGTTATACCTCTCCCTTTTATGTCAACTGAAAATTTGATGAACATGGTCTCTCTGCCTTCATCCAAGTCATTGGTAAAGATGGTAAAGAGCAGAGGGCCAAGTACATATCCCTGGAGGAGCTGGGGGAAGGAGGATTGGGATTTCACTAGAGAACCTCTTACCAAAGTGACAGTGAACTATTAACTACTCTTTGATTTTGGCCAATCAGCTCCAATTCCAGTATACTGAGGTCTGAAAAGTCATTCCCACACATTGTTCTCAGGGATTCAATGGCTACAAAACCTGCACTATGGAATATTGGGATATCTAGGGAGACTCCACAATCTTAATGTCATGTGACATTGAAGTATCATCATTTTTCTGATCTACCAGTTTAGCAATGCTGTCAAAAATACTATTATTGAGAAAGATACCTTGAATTTTTGTAATAATTTTCCCCTCACTTTAGTTTTTTTACTAACCATCTCATCAATGATCCATTGTATGAAATCCAATTTAAGTTAACTGGTTTATTATTTACAGACTTTATCTCTTCCTTTTAAAAAATGGGGCATTTTTCCCTTCTAAAACTTCAAGTGCTACTTCAATTCTCCATAATCTTTAAAAGAATCACTATCTCACTGTTTAAAAAATCACATATCAACCATCACATTTATCAGATCTTTCAATGGCAGAGGATGTAGT
Organism: Notamacropus eugenii; assembly: GCF_028372415.1. NCBI lineage: Eukaryota > Metazoa > Chordata > Mammalia > Diprotodontia > Macropodidae > Notamacropus > Notamacropus eugenii. The sequence continues at coordinate 116,249,764 of NC_092875.1, forward strand.
TTATCTGGGATAAACAACACAAATACAAGATGCTATCTTTTACCTTGTTACTTATCTTTGGAATATTGACTTCCAGATAGCCATTTCCCGCCCCCCCCCCTATCATTTCCAATGCATGGAATAATCTCCTTGCCAGAGAAAACAAAAGTGGCATAACCCTTGAGCAGTTTTTCCTTGATCTCTGTTGCAAATTATCACTATTATATTCATTTCAACCAGCAATCATATTCTTGTTTGATCATTATCTTTCCCCAGTATAGTGTGAAAATGCATGTACACACACACACACACACACACACACACAAGTTTTGTTGTTTCTTGCTAGCCTCAGCTCACTTTGATCTTTAACACACAACAATTTTTATAAGACTATATTATGTCCTTCTGTTCATCTTCTGTTACCTGCCCTTGCTTGTTCTATAAAACTATTTAATATCTAAATTAGTTGGTAAATAGATTGACAAGTCTCTTTAGACGTGATTTTTTTTCCTTTTTTTTTCCCATCCTTTAGAAAGTGGCACTTAAGCTCTGGGAGCTGTCCAAAAGTGGTTATAAGCTGCCTCAAAAGATGGTGGTTTGCCTCTCCTTGGAAGTCTTCAAGCAGAGAATGGATGAGCTGCCTAGGTATTTTTCTTTTGATGAGGATTTTTACTTGTATCTGGGTTGGACTTGATGGCCACTGAGGTTTCTTACATGGACCTGGGGAGTCTATGAGGTAGAAGCAAACATGGGGAATAGGCACAGGGAGCAACTTGTGCAAAGACATCATGTCGTAAGATGAAATGTCATGCATGGGGAACATCAGACAGATTAGCTTGCTTGGAACTCAGAGGGCAGGAAGGGGAGTGATATGCAATGAGTCTGGCAAAGGAGGCTGAACTTAGAATGGGAAGGACTTTAAATATTAAACACAAAAAATGTATATTGTATCTTTGATGCAATGGAGACCATAGTCTCCTACCACAGTAGTTAACTACTGGCCTCTGCAAATGAGGCAAAATTCAGTTTAACTAGAAACATTTGGGTAATGAAATAGTAAATCATTGATTTAAACCCCTTATTTTAAAGAGGTAGGAACTGAAGCCCCTGGATGCTAAATGACTTTCTCAAGTGTTCAGAGGCATCAAGGTACATATAAATGAACAAAAAATAATTTATTAAAGTGTTTATATGCTAAGCACTAGGAATACAAATATAAGCAAGTGAAACACTTGGATTCTATTGGGAACGGTCTTTGCAGGACAAAGTTTTTTTAAACAGAGAAATCAGAAGTAATAGTCACTAGTTTCATTCCGTAAATGAATGACATGCTATCTCCAGGAAAGTTAATATTGATCTGATTAATATTTTCAAAGTTAGATTTGGAAGAGGAAGGATAGAATGGGTGGGTAGAATACATTCATGATTGCATACCATGTGCATGTTTGAGAAGTGGTGTGATGGGCCTGAAACCAGGCCATATAAAATGAATGCTCAATGATCAGAGTCCAGGGTCAAGAGAGAAAGCAGAAGTTGTAGCTGAAGGTGGAAGATGCTGGATTTATAGTGAGAAGACCTGAATATGAATTCCAGTTTGAATACTTACTGCTGTGATTTCAGACAAAGTCATATAGTAAGTTCTTTGGGACTCCATTTCCCTATCTAAAAAGTGAGAAGATTTGGACTAGGGGACTTCTGAGGTTCCTTCCAGTCTTTAATACATAATCTTGACATTTTGCTTTCCCACCTATACTATATTGTGTTTCCAAATTCCCATGAATGTGCCTCTCCCAGGATGATTTTCTGGATGATTCAGAATCTAAAATTTGTATAACATTTAGCTCCAATGGGAGTCTTTTCTTCCTGGTCACAAGGCAAGTATTTAGTGGAATCAAAGATTGATTTATAAAACATCTCCACTTTATCCTCAACAAAAGTCCTTCCCTGATGCCTCATTGTGGCTGGAAGGCATTCATGGGTTCTCAAAGATTGCAACAGTGGAGCACAAGCTCTGGCAAGTCCTACCAAGCTGGGAAGTCTTTGAATGCCAGCCAGGTTGGCATCAATTGTCTATGGACTAACCTTGGTGAGTGTGAAGAGGTTCATTACCAGGAGTTTGACCATCAAGTAACAGAGTTCTAAGTCACGCATTATTGCTTAAGAATATGGCTGACTAAAGAAGAGAGGAATTCCATTTTGCAACACTTTAATAAATTACAGATCTTTGCCGTGTGGCTATAAGTTCTTGTACTTACTTTGGATCTGGAGCTACAATTCCATTAATAGGAGGAATTCCCATTGTACAAAGAGGGACAAATAATGTAAAGTTAGAAAGATCTGGATTCCAATTCTACTTTAGAGACTTTGCTAGTTATGTGACCACAGGTAAAACATTTAATTTCTCTGTGTCTCAGTTGCCTCATCTATAACAATTGTTATACTTAATTACCTCAAGGATGTCTTCTAGTTCTAAATCTATGTTCTTGTGATTATACTTACTTCATTACACAAAATGGGATGTACAATGATTCCATGTAACATTTATCTCCCTGTCGAGCATATTTCTTTTTTGCAGAACTTCGGTGAATTTAAGGGTACTTAGAGAAGCTTGTCTCTAGAGGAGAACTGAGAAAGTGCATTTCCCTCCCTTCTTTACAGAGGTGGGGTACTTTTAAATTTGTTTGATATGTTACATGGTTTTGATGAAATAATTTTTCCTTTTTTTATAGAGGTGGCTTGTTTCATAGCAGAGGAAGAGGGATATGTTCAATAAAGCAATATAAAAACAAAATATACTAATAATTGTTAAAAGCATGCCCTTTTCCCCATTTCATGGAAACCACTGCCACTAACAGAGAAATACTTAGATAACAGTTGAATAGCCTCTGTTAAAAGTGAACAGTTCATTTGTGTAATATTGATGGAGTTATGAATCGGCCCAGCCATTCTGTAAAGCAAAAGTCATTAAATTACGAACACTAGTGATACCAATACTCATGACAACATAGGAAATCAAAGAAAAAAGAAACAATACCATATGTCTAAAAATATTTGCATAGGCTCTTTTTGTCATGGTGAAGAACTGGAAACCAAGGGGCTGCCCATCAGTTGAGGAAGGGCAGTTATATGAATGTAATGGGATACTTACAAAAATGCATTCTTTCAGAGAAACCTAGCAAGGCTTGTATGAATTAATGCATAGTGAAGTGAACAGAACCAAGAGGATAACTTCTACAAAAACACTAGCTTCGTAAAGACAAAAAACAATGAAATGACCAGCAGAGAGGTCATGGATTCAAGATTCAAAATGAATGAGTTCAGAATGAATATATTTTTAAGTAGAGACATTGTGGGAATCTGTTTTGCTTTATATTTTTATAAAATATTTTCATAAAGAGAAAATGCTTATTCTTCTAAAAAATTGAAATGAAAAAATTAAAATGTACAAAAAGTACCAAAAAATGGAGGAATAACTTGCTATCAGCTGACTACTTTCTACAAGGAGTATCAGAATACAGCTGTTCTGTGGATGGTAGACTGTGGGAAGGCCTAACAAGAGTCATATTGAAAGTCATGCCATTTGCTTTATTCAGAACATGGCAAGGGAATACGCTGAAAAATAGGGATTAAGAAGCATGTTGCATTGAATCACTGGGGAAGTTAATGGATCCCTTTTAAACTTTATTTCCCATTATTCTAGTAATATAAGACTATCTTAGGGCTTAGATATAACATTTGTTTCCTTCACTGACTCCTCTTTCTGACTTTTAATTGTGAATTTCTCAATATTCAGTCTTGAGGCAGTTATTCTTTTCTTTCTCTTCCGCCTTTCAAAAAACTTATCCATTTCCATGCCTTCAATGAATACTGAAGAAAGGCTGACACAATGGTAACCCCAAATAGGAATGTGGATTGCAGGACCATGGAGCAATAACTCAGAGAAGCCTACTCCTCAATGTTTTATTTACCAAGTAGTTGTGCTCAGGAGGATCACAGAAATGTCTACAGAGCACTCCAATTACTATTCTGCCATGAAGTGTTATTGCTTGGAAATCAACGAAATTTGTTGCAAGGATTTTTTTTTTCTCCCAATTAAGTGTTTCCCTTATTCTTAGCTTTGTTGGATTTGTTTGTGCAAAACCTTTTTTTTATATTTTATGTAACCAAAACTTTCTGTTTTATCTTCTATAATTCTTTCTATCCCTTGTTTGGACACAAGCTTTTCTCCTATCCATATGTTTGATAAATATTTTCTCATTTCTCTAATGTGTTTATGAGATGACCTTTTTATAAAGATCACATACTCATTTGGAACTTATGATTGTATAAGGTGAGAAGTATTGGTCTAAATCTAAATTCTTCCATATTGTGGCCTCATTTTCACAGCAGATTTTGTTAAATTATGAATCCTTATCTTAGTAATTAGGGTCATTAATTCCATTTACTGAATACTGTAATACTGGACAAATTTACTTCTGCATGTTGTGACCTTTATTTGTTCTACTAATCAGTTACTCTACTTTTCAACTGATACCGAATTATTGAGTAATTATGATGGTGTTTGAAATCTAACATTAGTAGACCCCCTTCATTCTCACTTTTTTTTTCATTATTACCCTTGAGTTCATCGACCTTTTTTTTTTGGCTTCCATATGAAATTCATTATTACTTTTTTCTAGTTCTTGAAAGTAACTTTTCCTTAATTTGATTAGTATGGTATCGATATTGTAAATTAAGTTAGAAATTATTGTTATTTTCATTTTATTGACTTAGCCTGCCCATGAACAATTAATGTTTTTCCAGTTATCTGAGGATGACTTGATTTCTATAAACAGTGGTCTGTAGTTATATTTATATAGTTCTTATGTGTATATTAAAAGATAGATTTTCACAGGTTTCATACACTTTGTAGTTATTTTAAGTGAATTTTTTTCTATCTCTTCCTGCTGGATTTTCTCAGTATTATGTAGAAATGTTAGCAATTTGGATGAATTTATTTTATATATTGCAACTTTGGTAAAGTTATTGTTTTGATTAAATTTCAGTTGACTCGCTAAGATTGTTTAAGTATACTATAACATCGACTGCAAAAGTGATCATTTTATTTCTTCTTTAAATATGGTCAATCCCACAATTAATTTTTCTTTTCTTAGCAATAGCCATAACTTCTGATACTTTGTCAAATAGAAAAAGTAATAATGGACATCCTTGTTTCACTTTTGATTATCGTAAAGGATTCTAGTTCATCTCCATTACATATAATGTAATAAGTGTAATGTAATATCTTGGGTGTAGATATATATGATATATCATTTTAAAAAAAAGTTCATTTATTCTTCTGTTTTTGAATGTCTATCCGAACAGTCTATCTGAATAATTTTTACATGATAATAATGATATTTCTATCATATAATCAATACAGGCTTATTTTAAGTGTGATATTGAGTAATTTTATTATTTTTAATTTTGCTATAAACTCTACTATTACTTTTAAATAGACAAACCAGAAATACATTTCAATGAAAAATTATATTGCTAAACAGATAAACATTAAATTTTTTATTAAATATTTCTATTCAGCTAGAACCAATAGCCATATTTTATATAAAATCATAGCTTCAAATAGAGCAAATTTGAATAATCTGGTCATTTTATTTGCACTAATTGGTACCTAGCTGTAATTTTACTTCTCCAACATGATTGTATATGTTAATGGATTCTATCATCTTTCTTCCTATTTACCCAATTGTATCTGTGCTCTCCTTTTCCTTTTTCTTGCAACATCTTGATCATACAACAGAACTAATTATAAGTCTTCTGTCTCAATTGACTGCTTCTATGACTACCAGTGACATTAGGATTTTAAAAAACTTTTTAAATATTTTTCCCCCACTAGAATGTAAATGCTTCATTTTTATAAAGTTTTTTCTAATTATTCCCCTGTATTTATCTTTTAAATTTCCTGTTAACTTCTGTACTTGTATTTCAAAGTTTCTTTTATTTTTTAAATCAGGAATGTTTGAAAGCCCCCTTTCACTGAAGATTCATTTTTCCCCTTGAAATAGCATATTTAGCTTCACTAAGTTATTTTTTGTTGTACATCTTTGTCTTTTGCCATTAGAAATGTCTCCTATCATGCTTTCCATTTGTTTAGAATATGACTGCTAAATCTTATGTAATCCTAATTTTAGTACCTTCATTGAATTATTTCTTCTTTCTTGAATTCTTTTTTTTTTTTTTTTATTGTCTCCCTCCCATGGCTATCATCCCTCTATGGCTGTGTCCCTTGGGAATAGTTCTCTCCTCCCCTGTTTCCCTACAAAATGAACCAAACGCAGAGGCTATGTCTGACAATTTGTGCTTTATTCATTCTTAACTTAGAGTTCACTGCTTCTTTGCTAAGAAGAGAAATGTTTGCTTTACCACCAATCTTCTAAAGTCAAAGTTGGTAACTCAGTTGAAGAAAATAGGATTTTGAACTGAAGTTAGCCATATAGCAGGTGGACTTGGAGTCAGGAAGACTAGTCTTCCTGAGTTCAAATCTGGCCTCAGACACTTGCTAGCTATGTGATTCTGGGTAGGTCACTTAACTCTGCTTGTCTCAGTCCCCCAATCGGTAAAATGAGCTAGAGAAGGAAATGGCAAACCACTCTAGTACCTCTGCCAAGAAAATCCCAAATGGGGTCACAAGGAGTTGGACATGACCAAAGCTTACTGAACAGTAATAACAGCCATATAGATTATTTGTTTCAACTCTCTTATTTTAAGGATGAAGAAGTTAAGGCCAAAGAGATGTATCTTCTCCAGATTCACACACTAACCACATTGTAAACTCTGTGAGACCAGGTGTCATGCATTATTTATTTATTTTTTCTTTTCTTTTTTTTCTTTTTTTTTTCTTTTTATTTTTTAATGTTTAACAATCACTGCCATACAATTGAGATTTTATCCCCCCACACCTACCCCCCACTACCCCCCTCCCTCCCCACGACTGCATACAATTCTATATAGGTTCTACATATACTTTCCTATTGAGTATATTTTCACTATAGTCATGCTATGTAGTCAGACTAAAATAAATGAAAGAAATCATATAACAAATCAAAACATGATACACAAAAACATACACATGCACAAACATGATCTGCTACATTTTGCGAATGACTTCCATATTTCTTTCTCTGAGTGTGGAAGGCATTTTGCCTTGAGAACAACCATTGGGATTTTTTTTTTTTTTTAAGAAGTTCTTGTGTTATTACGAAATTCCAAGTCTACCGGAAAAAACTCTCGCACACTGTGGTCGTTGCTGTGCATGAAGTTCTCCTGGTTCTGCTCCTTTCACTCCTTCCTGGATTCTTTATAGCTGTATGTAGGATTTTTTTCTTTTATTTTCCTGGAAGCTCTGGGTTTGCCTATCATTCTTCCAGGTGGGCATGTATCTCAGTTTATTCAAATCAATAAAAGGCATTGAAATTAAGTATAAACAAAATCCTTGATTAAGTCAGATGTCTCTGGTCAGGCATTAGATGAACTGGAAATGCCATTGCACAGAAAGAAAGTTAGAATTGACTGAGGAAAGATGGACACTTTCAGTGGATCATCTATAAATTATGAAGACATAATTTGCTTGACTTCAGAGAGAGGGATGGGTTTCCTCTTATGGTTAGTGTTTTTTTTTCTTGTTGAAATTATCCAATTGCTACTTAAGAAACAGTATGGTATAGTGGCTAGGGATCAGAGCTCAGAGCAAGAAAGACTTGGATTCAATTTCAAGAGGAATTCTGAGTCCAATGAATGCCTACTGGCAAATAAGGAGAGAATTCCCTCACAGAAGGATTCTCTTGGTGCTATGCAGAGGTGATGGGAGGAGGAGAGTACCTTGGGCTTCAACCTTGGCCTCTTTCTTCTCTTCACTCTTCTCATGCCTTGGTTAGAGTAGAACCTTAATGTCTTTGGAAGTCTAGAAGACTACCAATCTTCCCATCAGTTTCCGAGCAGCACCCCTCAAACATCTGGCAACAGTGTATACATTGGGAGACAAAGATAAAATGAATGCAGATCTACAGCTGCACAAGGAGCCCAGCAAAAGTGCTACACCACCATGCCCAAGGGAAAATTCTTTCAGCATTCCACAAAGAGGTGAAAAAGGCCTCCAACAAGTAGTATCTGGGAGAAGATAAATAGAAAAGAAAACAAAGGCAATATTTCAGTGGAAGTATACTGGAGACCATCTGATCATAAGGAGAAAAAGGATGGAGTTCAAGAAATAGATCACAAACCAAGCATATAGTGGATGTTACTCCATTCTTTAGCTAAGAATCAAGAAGTTTCCAAAGATCTAGACTGGCCCTCATGGTGGGTTAAATTTAATAAAATAAATTTCATAGGTTAAGTATAAAGTGTTCTTGAATGAATTGCTGACAGAAGACAAGCTACGGTCAATTTTACCAAAGATAAAAAGCCTTAAGTCCAGGCCCAGTAAAAAACTAGTCAATCCTATTATTGAAGGTTTATCCCTTGGTTGGAGACAACGTAATGAAATTTTCTCAACTGCAGAAGTTCTTGAAGATCAAACGCTGACACACAGGGCAGGTAGGGGGAAGAGAGTGTTGCAATTGTGTTGAGGAAATAACTATGTCAATAAAATCACAGATCTTTGAAGTGTTGAAATAGAAGTACATGGGATGAGGAATAGGGTGTTATACCTTCTACTGAATTTGCATAGGCACATTTGGTAAGGAACTTTCTCTGCCAATGCAAGTTGGCACTTCCTCTGAAAAATATTAGTCTTAGAGAGTTGCTTAGAGTAGAGGTATCAAATATTAACGTATAAGATTTGTGAATTTAGGCCAAAGTAAATTAAAATGAAATTGGGAGATATTTAACAAAATAGAATGGAATATTAGGCAATGAGAATAGGCAGTTTCCTAAGTCAATATGCAGTTCTTATGTGCAGTTATGGATCTCTATGTATAATTTAGTGGCTTCCATTACTATTGGAGTTTGACACCTCTGGCCTAGAGCATTACTGACTTATACAAGGTCCCACAACTAATATGTGTTAGAGACAGAAATTGAATCCAAGTCTTTCTGGCTTTGATCCCTAGCCACTATACCATACTATTTCTTAAGTAGCAGTTGGATAATTTCAACAAGAAAACAATCTCTAACTATAAAAGGAAACCCATCCCTCTCTCTGAAGTCAAACAAATTATATAGAAAATAACAAAATGAGGTGATCATAAGGGAGATCATATGTAAAAGGGGAAATGATAGAAAGAAAAGCTTCATTCCCATTTGACCTTTGCTTTTAATATACATCCTGTCAGAGAGCCTCAGGTTTTACAGCCTTCCTATTTTCCTTGCTCACATGCCTATTTCAGAGGATGGCACAGACTATAAGAAAGGCTCAACTCTTGCATAGATGAAGGAGAATTATGTCTGTCCAAATGCTATCAGTGTAGCTGATGCTTGTCTTCTCATTTTAATTTTGAAGGCACATACACTGAAGTCATTATATATGAGTGCAGAGGGTACAATTCCTCATGAAACGCTGAGTTCATCCAGAGTTAATCCTATTAGGAACACCATTGTTATTAAGAGGGACATCAGAACTGAGAGCACCCAAGCTATAAATAGATTGCTCAGGAAATCTAATGGATTGGTTCCACCCGTTAGGCAGTGATGTACTCCCATTTGGGAGTCCCACTGTGTTTGTTCCAATGTATCATGACAAAAGGGATTTTAGACAAGCCACGCTATCCATGGAGCTCTCTATCCAAAGGAACATTGTTTTCAGGGACCACAGACATAGTTTCTTCCCTTCCCCCCGCCACACACAGGGGACTGAAATATAAATGGACTTTTCCTCCTATTTACAGGGTACATGAAATAATACATCCCCATACCCCAATTATCCCCCTATTTTCTTACTGGCCTGAGCTCCAGTCAAGTTCTCTTAGTATGTCAGATCGTTGTGTTGATGTGATCCTGGATTCTTGAAGGCTCTGCCAGTGAAACACAAGATCTAGCAGCTTCTATAAAGCTACTGGCTACATACTGTAAATGTTCCTTAAAGCCTTGTTCCTTTGGAGAAGATCATCATCAAGGAGGCAACAAAAGGATGAATTATTTGGCCATGGAAACTCTCAATGACAGTATTCTAAATTACAGAAGAACTGAGAACCATGTCAGTGAAGGAAATACTTATAGCAATGAAAAGAAAATTCCTTAAAATATTGACATAATTGAGTAGTTCTGTGCAATTATTATGTGTGCAGCATCCATTTATGGGAGGAAGGAAGGAGGGAAAGAAGGGAAGGATGGAGTGAGAGAGACAGGGAGGGAAAGAAAGAGGGAAGTAAGGAAGTTCTCTTTGCTAAAATATAGACATTGGGTTCTATCATTCCATTGCTTTGGGGATGTATAGCTGATGCAATGTTCTCCATTTGAATAATAACTTATTTTTATAGTGTTTTGTGATTTTCAAAGTGCTTTTCTTACAATACCTTTCTGAACTAAGTAATGTCGTATTCTCATTCTTATTTTACCAACATGGAAAAGTGAAGGTTTGTGAACAAGATCATACAGCTTCTAAATGGTATTATCATAATTTCCTACATTTATGTGAAAGACTAGAGGGTCAAGGAAAAACATATACCATGAAGTAGGTGATATAATTATTGAAAATTTGTAACTCTGTGAAGGGAAATTCCGCTGAATTTTTATTTGGCTACAAAAACACTTTAATGCATAGAGCTCAGACTAAAAAGGTTTGTGTTTTCTTCTTGCTCCCTTCTGTGCCCCCTTTCAGCCTTCCCTTTTCAACAGCTAATAAAAGATAGATAGAAACTTCAATTTTATTCCACTAAACCTAGTTCCTCCACAATTTAAAATCAGGAAAAAAAACTAAATTAAAAACTAAGATATTCTATTTGGAATAAGTAATTAGAACTCTTGCTCTTAAGAAAGTTATCATAGAAAATATCAAGAAAATGGACATGAAATTCCTTTATAAATTGTTAAAACTTTACACTGATGTAGGGTGTTTGAAACACAGTACTGAAAAGGACCAGAAACTAATCTAATCAAAATCCTTAATCTGAAGGATGAGAAAACTTAGTTCCAGAGACTTGAAATGATTTGCCTCAGTTTCCTCATCTGTTAAATGATGTTGTTATTTCACCACCTACTTCATAGGGATTTTATGAACCATACAATTTTATACCCATACAAATGGCAACTTCTTACTATGTGGTCATAGCTCAATCCTAACTGAGACAGAATTTGAACTCAACTATCTAGATTTTTGCTGTAATTCTCTCATAAAAACTTAGTCAAAAAAGGATGTTGGAAGACAATCTAAGCCAACCTGTTGTCACAAATAATCTATCCAGACAGCTCATCATCACTGTTATCTTCAAAGACCTCCAGGGACAAAGATAACACAAGCTCCAAAGGAAATCTATTTCAGTGTTTAACAACTCTCACACTCAGGAAATCCGTCCTTAAATCTACTTTCAATCTCTAACACTCCATCATAAATCCATTTCCTTTTTAGCCCTTCAGCTGGCATTGCTTGGGAAATACATTTTTCACTAGTGTTTCTAAGGATGTTAAAGAGGCATGAATGTCTTTACTAGGGAGGCTGGGTATCCACAAGTAATATAGTAAAATTCACAGAATAATAAAACTTTAGTATTAATAGGGGTCTCAGGGGACACTTAGTCCAACCTCTCCCTGTGTGTGGGAATTCTCATAAAAATATTCCTAACAGATGTCCTACAACCTCTGCCTGAAATTTTCTAGTAGGATATTAGTTCCTTTAGCCAATGAGTGTCTTCATTTTTGTCTTCATATGCCTAGAACATAGTTGCGTAGCTTTCTACAAAATAGTTGCTCAGTTATTCCTTGAGGGTAGAAATGATTACATTTTTTGTCTTTATAATCCCAGTGCCCAACACAGTCCTTAGCACATAGTACCCACCTCCCAGGGTTGTTGTAAGGATTAAATGAAATAATATTTCTAAGTTAGTTTGTCTATTATAAATACCCAAATTAACTATAAAGAGCATTGGAAGGAAGATGCTATCTGTATCCAGTACTGATAAATAGAAGTACGTGTGTGCGTGTGTGTGTGTGTGTGTGCATATGCACACAAACACCCATATATTTGTGTCCAATGGTAACCATCTCTAGTGTGAAGGGAGGGAAGAAAAACTAAATTTACATTATAATTTTGTTGTATATTTTAAAGGAATAGCAACTTATGCACAGTAGATTTTCAGTTTCATGTACAATCATCTTTTGTATTATACTTTGTTATGGAAATGCTTGTTTTATTCCATAAATTAAAAACAAAATTTAAAAAGTGCTTATCCTAGTATCTGGCACATAATAAGAATCACATAAATGTTATTCATTGTTAATAATAATAATGAAAAATTGAATTTCAGTGATAAGGAGTTCACTAATTCACAGGCATTATATTTCACTTGAGGCTAGCTCTAATTGTTAGAGGGGTCCTCCTCATAGATTCCAACCTTTTCTATACATTCTGACATAAAATAATTTTTAAAAAAAAAGCCAATTGAAGTGCGTCTTCCAGATGACATCCATTTAGTTAGATTTTAAAAGGCAAACTAAATATTCTTTTCTCTAGGTTAGTTTTACCCTCATTTTTTTGTGACATAAATTCCTGTCATTCTTAATTCCTAGCAAGATAAGGATAAAAATATTGGGCTATTGTAAGGAACATTATTTATAAACTTCAAAGTAATATATGCATGTAAACACATATGAGCTCTTATTATTTTTTAACATTAATTATGTAGAGGTTGATGTCAGTCTAAGAATTGGACATTGTAGGCAATATGGAAACATGAAAAATTTAAGAGATGGTGGGGTGTCATGGGTCAGCTAAAAGAAAAGTGTTGTTCAATATTGTCTGGATGGATTTCTTATATCCTGAGACATGGACATGAAGGATTTCCATCTGGAACACAGATGACTCTACATGTAATCAAGTGTTTTTTGGAGGGGCCATTAATTCAGATAATCTTTAAGTAAGATACCCCAAACCTACCTCAAAGCAATGTTATCCATAAAACCAATCAACATAACCTAGGGAGTTAAGAAGAGTTAGAATTATAAAATCTCATAGATTCTTAGAGTGGAAAAGAATGTTAGAATTCAATCCATATCCAAAATATTAATCAATTAAATTCAGTGCAATATTTTCTAAAATATAGTCCTCCATCCTCTACTTGAAGATCTCCATTGATGACAACAGTACCTGCTTGGGACGTCCCAAGGTAAAAGAGGCCACCTAAGTGTGTATTGTACTTTCTACTTTAAAAATCAACAACAGCCAGAAGTTCCATATAGTGCTTAGTATGGCATAACTTACAGTGACCTCTTCTATGACTGCAAATTCTCAGAATTAGAAAAGCCCCAAGTTGACCAAGAGGTCATCCTACTCAACTGGTAGCTAAGCAACTTTCCAACTACTACTAAGTGACCAAAAAGGAAATCTTATCATAGATCTGGAAGAAGAGACAGCAAGAAAAAAATGGTCTTCAAGCACACTTGTTCATTTTTTTTCTCTTCAGAGTTCAACTGTTATTTGAATCTAGGAATTAATAATCATGTTTTCGCCATCATGTGCTCTTATGGACCCTTTTGGAGTTGTGGTTTGTAGGGAGGATGAAAAAAATCTATCTTTAATTTTTTTCTAATTACTTGTAAAAATTTCAGCATTCTTTTGTTTTTAAATTTTGAGTTCCAAATTCTCTCCCTTCCACCTTTTCCTCCCCCTTATTGAGAAAGTAAGCAATTTATATAGGTTATACATATGCACTCATGCAAAATATATTTCCATATTAGTAGGATCTATTTCAATTAAAAAATTAAGTAGGATAAATGTATAATGCCCCCCCAAATTATTTAGAAAATGTTTTAAAGGTAGATTTAATAGCAACCCATAGGGTCACTTTAGATGACCAAGTGGGGGATGAAAATTACAGTTAGCCTAGGAAATAATTTTCTTTCTCTCGCTTCTTTCCTTTCCTTTGCTTTCCTTTCCTTTGCTCTCCTTTCCTTCCACTTCCCCCCAACCCCCCCCCCCCCAAAAAAAAACCCACTATCAATTCCACTATCTATTCCTGAATCAATCTGCATTAAAGTTTTGACTAACTCCATTTCTGACCTAAGCCACTCCTGGAAGCTTACTATATTAATGCCAAGTTCAGTATGAACACCCAACTGGCATAGCCCATTACAACTCAGAACTCCTGAACTGAAGAGATTCTCCAGCTTCAGTCTCTTTGGTAACTAGGATTATAAGCATGTGCCATCGTACTTAGTGGAAATCATTTTTAAGAGATGGCAAGTCCTCTAACTTCCATATTTGGACCATATATTTATTTCTATCCACATTTTATAGAGAAAAGGGGTAAGACCAAGACTGAGGAAGGGAGTTTCATAAAGTCATACTGTGCCAGGGCCAAGAGTAGAACTCAGACTTCCTCACTCCTAGCTTTTTCACTTAATAACTGATTTATACAATGCTTTAAAGTTTGCAAAGCCAATTTCTATGTATTATCTCATTTAGACTTCACAAAAGCCCCAAAGAGGTAAGCACTAAGATTATTATAATTCCCGTTTGACAAAAAGAAACTGAGTCTGATAGAGGTACCTAAAGTTATGCATACGGGTCACATGGCTTAGTGGATTCAGTACTGGTGTTAGAGTTAAGAAGAACTAGGTTTCAAGTCTGTTTCAGATAACTATGTGATCGTAGGGAAGCCCCTTAATCTCTCAGCCCTAGTTTCCCTATCTGTACAACATGGATAATCATGCCTACTTCACAGGGTTATTGTAAGCATGAAACAAAGTCATAGACACACAGTACTTTGTAAACCTTAAGGTTTACTGCTAAGAGGCACCCAGTGTTTCCCTTTGACTTAAATATAAATTTGATATAAATGTTAGCTATTATAATATGTCTAAAAAGAATCAGAGGCAAAGTTTGAACCCAAGTCTTCCTGATTCCAAGTCTAATATTCTATTCACTACCCCACAGTGCCCCTATACTAGAGTTCTGGGGTGAAAATCTGTTTAATAAGTCCTCCCATAAATACCAAGACAGAATATTCTTTGAGTTTTTCTGCTTTCAGAGTTTTACCTTTCCACCCCAAGATCATCAAATGTTCCCAGTGGGGTCTCTATTCTGCTCTCCTCCTGTTATTTTTTTAAAGAAACTTATATAATTGCCTTCAGCGATCCTCCAAAAGTGCTCCTGGAATTCTTTTTTTATTACCTTCCTTTCTAGATGCTACCTGACCTGCTACAATCCCTGGGCTACCCTGCACTCCCTGCAAGTGATTTTTTTAATGTTTTTGATGCAAGCCTTTCACCTATAGTACACTCTATGGTTTCACCAATGGACAAAACTAACATTTCTTTGCTAGTTCTTTGGAGTATCAATGTTTTGATTCTCATTCCATTTTTATCTTGGACTAGAAAGAAAAATTGCTGCTCAGTCTTTAATTCAAAGTTCCCCATCTTCTGAATCTTCCCTTGGCATATTGCATTGACACCTCCACTCATACATACCTAAATGTACCTGCATATACAGAAATGCATCTTAGAACAGATACACACTTTTTTCTAAAAAAACACCCACATGTGCATATGCTCATATAGTTGCCCATACATACACTCACCCAAATATACCTTCCTTCAAAGAGACCAATTTCATTCAAACATCAACAATCTGTTATGCGCTAAGTTAACATCTGGAGATACAAAGACAAAAATGAAATCATCCCTGCCCTCAGAGAACTTACATTCTATTAATTCAGTTCAATGACTATTTCTTAGGTCCCTTCTATGGCACTGCTCTAGGATCTAGGGATGATGAGATGAAAAGTAATATAACTTCTATCCTCAAACACTTATAAAATTAGGGTGAGAGAAGAGACAAGCTGAACATAATTAGATCACAAATTAAAATAGGATTCTTCCATCGTTGTGATTCTGCAATGCTTCTGTGGGGGGTAGGGTGGGGGAGGTTTATGGGTGCGCCCATGTATGTGTATGTGTGTGTGTATTTATGTCTCCTCCTTTAGAACTTGAGGTCTTTAGGAACAATAATTGTTCCTCTTTTGTCCTTGCATCCCCAGGGCTTAACATAATGACTGGCACCTAGTGAACACTTACTAAATGATTGCTCGTTAATTAAATGTCTAAGCAGAGTTGTAATGAACAATTTATATGGAGTCAGAGGTTCCAATTGGAAAGCTATCAACAGATGAATCCTCTCCCCTCTCTGTTTCTCCTCTTCCTCAACTATGATGCAAGAAGATTGACCAATAAAACTTTACAATTCTCTCCAAGTACAGCATTCGAAGATTTAATGGTTTGAAGAAGAGTGGAAAGTTTGAATACAGTTTTAGCAACTAGCTCTCTACCATTTTGTTAGAAACATAAAGACTTCAGAGCTAAAGGACAATAATCTACCCAATGACAATAATATCATAAAAACAAACAACTCTACAGGAGTGATGACCAATACAATGGCCATTCATCATTCAGAAGAACTATGACGAAACATGCTATCTGTGATGTGTAAATATGGATGTATGTGTCTGTGCATATATACACAGACCCACACACACTATAAAACTAATGGGGAAATTTGTTTTCTTTGACTTTACACATTTGTTACAAAAAATTTCAGAGTCAGCTACTCTGTGTTGAGGTGGAACTTGAACTGAGGGGTTTTGTTTGTCTGTTTCTTTATTAGTTTTGTTTTGCTTTTCACCTCCAAAACAAGCCCTCTATCCACTAGGCAGCTCTGACCATGATAGTTCATCTTATTAAATTTGGATCATCAGGCTAGTTTTGTGAAAACTTTTTCAATCATTAATATGTTGTCCAGTCATCCCTCCAAACTTCATATCATTAACGTCTTTCACAAGCAAGCAATCTCCTTTTTCATTCTTACTTTCACAACCAGGGATTCCACTTTTTCATTCAAGTCATTTTCCTGTGAGTCACTGATAATAACCACCAGGACACAGTCAAGGACAAATCCCTAGAGCACTCTGCATGAGACTTGCCCCTAATCTGACAATCAATTAATAGCTACTCCTTGGGTTTACACATTCAACCAGTTACAAAGTCTTCTGAATATATCTTCTCCCAATCCACATTTCTCAGTTTTGTCTACAAAGGTGCCATAAGAAATATTATTAAATGCCTTGTTTAAATCCCAGTCCAACTTAACTATGGCTTTCCTTTGAAATATTTTTCCGATCATCCTGTAAATAACAAAAATGAGGTTAATTTTGAATAGTGTACTCTTGAGGAACCTATGGTATCTCCTAATAATCACTGTTTACCATTAGAAATGCTCCTAGACTGTCTATTTAATAATACTTTGTAGAATTTAGCCAGTAATCAAAAGATAAACTCATTTGTCCATGATTTTAAGGAGCTTTCCTCTTCTCTTTCAATTGAGAAGTAGGAAAACATCTTCTTATATATAACCCTGTGGCACTCTAGGCTTTATTCCAGAGCTTATCAATAAAGCAGTTTTATCCAGTCAGGTCCTCTCTTACTATGTCCTGGTGAGTTCCCACGCCATGGTAATTATTTTGTTCTATCATTCCTACTGTGAAGAACATTTTTCTTGGTGGAGAAAACAGAATGAAAATATCAACTGAGCCATTTTGTTCGTTTTGTCCCTTGACAACCTTCCTTTGGCCATTAACTTCTTTCCCATCCAACACTTTGCTACATTAGAGTATTCTACTTTCCTTCTCCCTCCTCTTTTTATAATTGTTCTATGCCTTCGAAATGAAAATAGCTATAACATCCTGCTTAAATGCACTGGGGATACGCCTGTTAAGAGAATATGTTGCCTTATGGTCTTTGTTGATAGAAGAAACATGCTTATCTTTCTAAAAAAATAACCCATTCAATCTCCTAATTTGTCCATTCTTTTTGTAAAAAAAAATAGTTCAGATGTGACAGATGGTGTGAAGGTAGAAGTAACCATGAATATATATTTGGAGGTGGGGGGTGGCAAGAGAGAGTTAGTAGTCCACAATAATGCTAAGGTTACCAATTAGGATACTAGAAGGATTCTGGAATGAAAGAGAAGTTTAGATGAGGGCAAGATTTAGCAAAAAAAGATAAATTCAGTTTCAGATAGACTGAGTTTAAGGTATCTCCCGTACCTTTTTTTTGAGTTTTTTGTTTGCTTACAATATTGTACCTTTGGTCATTGCTAACATTAATCGCCAGAATCTACTACCTCTGAATGTAAACTCATGGGTCTAGATATGCATGGCCCCTCAGAGACCATCAGGTTCACCACTTTCATTTTATAGGTGAAAAAAAACTAAGGCCTAGGGATTTTAGGTGATTTACTTAACTGGGGTCATATAGACAGTAACACTGGAGGCAGAATTTGAAATGTCTTTTCAGGTCAAGTTCAATGTTCTTTCTACTGTATAACTCTGCCTACCAAAGTTTGAGTCCTTCTGACACAATTTTTATAGAACTATGACACATTTTTTTTAAGTTGAGGTTTTAAAAATTGAAATGCATCTGGTGTTACAACTCCAGAAAAACTGGCAGACTGTCTTGATTTCTGTGGAAGAGAGAAATGAAGTTTAAAAAAAAAATCTCATTTCCCTCACTAGATTATAAACTCCTTTAAGGCAGGGATTGTGTCTTATAGACTTCTCTGCCCCTCCTCACCTCTTCATTGTTTAGTCCAAGCCCTTGAATAACATTAAATGGATGATGATTGACTTATTTTCCCCAATGACCTACCAATCATCTATTATTCAAAAATAATTACAAATTCTTTTTTATCAAAACAAGAGAATTTTGTGCTTGCCAGAACCTACACTTTGTTTCTCTACCTCAACATTATCACTGCCAAGGTCTATTTTAACAGCTGGAAAAGTCATTCTTCCAAGAAGCATTTCTACTTATCTGGAATTCTATCCAAGAGCACTTGAAGTATCTAGATAATGTAATTTCAATTGGCTCTTAGATTCTACAGAGTTAGGGAGTGGGAGGGGTGATGTTTCCTACTTAATATAGATCCAAAACCCTACCATCACTCAAATCTTCCTCCAGCTCCACCTTCTGTAAGAAACTTTCCTGGACCACCCTAGCCAATACTAAGTATTCCCTTCTCTGAATCATCATTGGACTTATGATCCAGAATTTCAGCTCTCCTAGAATAGAAGTTCCTTGAGAATAGTGACTGTTTTCAATGTTGATTTTGTTGTCCTAGCACCCAGTCCAATGTCTGGCTACTTTATAAATAAATATCTGGTAAATTTAATCAAATGATGTAACAGCAAAGCACAACACCACACCACGGATGACAAAGCATTAGCCACCTCCTGAAAGATGTTGAATTCAAAATATGTAATAAGACACCTTTTGCGACACAACCAAGGTGGAAATTTTCTTTCCTTGACTATGCATATTTGATATAAGGCATCTTTCTTTCTTTCTTTCTTTCTTTCTTTCTTTCTTTCTTTCTTTCTTTCTTTCTTTCTTTCTTTCTTTCTTTCTTTCTTTCTCTTTCTTTCTTTCTTTCTTTCTTTCTTTCTTTCTTTCTTTCTTTCTTTCTTTCTTCCTTCTTTCCTTTTTTTGCTTCCTTTTGTCCTCTCTTTCCCTCTTTCTCTTCCTTCCTTACTACCTACCTTTTTTCCTTTTTTATTTCTTGCTTCCATGTTTTCATTCTTAATTTTCTCCTTTTTCTGTCCAGTTAGGGAAAGAAATGTGTTCTGGAGTCACCTTGAAACAACACATATAGTTGCACTTTTTTCACCTTCTTTGCCATGCCCACATGGCTTTACCCCAATGTAATGTCATTATTTTACACCAAATAAAATGGGAATAATAAAAGGTGAATAAAACGAACTAAATGACTGATATCAAGTGAGTGTAATGATTTCATTGATGAAAATAAATTGAGTACCCACATAACTGGACCTAGATTCAAAGACCAGATCTACTACTTATTGGTCATCTGATATTGGATACGTCACTTGACCATTTTTAAGCTCTGAGGTTATTATGAGGTACAAAAGAGAAATGAGAAAAAAAATGTTTGATTGATCCTATGCACTTTGTTCCTACCCACCTTGTTCATTGTCCCTTGACAACCTTCCTTGTAACAGCTGCAAGAAATCAATTAATTTCTTTCTCAACTAAGGGTGCTTTAATTAGAGTGTTCAGCTTCCTGTATTCCTCCTCTTTTTCCCTCTGCCTCCAGGAGATTTCTAATATAATATCTCTGCCTTAGTAATATAAAAGAGGTGTTTCAAGTTTGTTTCAATGAACCAGGTGTGCTAATGATAAGAGGATGTGATGCCTCATGGTTTTAGGGCATGAGCAAAGCTTGATGTTCAAAGGTAGCCTATGGTGAGTCTTTCTTGAGAGTAACTACTTATATCCTAGTTGTCCTTTTTTGTAAAAATGGATTTTGTTTATTGGTTTAATTTATAATGAGGACTCTCTATATATCTTCATATGTGTTGACTGACCTTAAATTTTTGCTCTATGTCTTGACTTTAGCTTTAAGTTTTGGAAATGGATGTGAGAGAACAGATTTGGAGTACGCCACAGATTATCCAAAGTACATTTCTTTTCATAGACTCATGTTACCAGAGATTCAATAGGGGTATTGTGGTCAGTCAGTCAGTCAACAAGCATTTACTAACTACTTGCTATATTGCAGGCACTATGCTAAATGTTAGAGATATAAAAAGAAGAAAATCCAGTCCTTTCCCTCAAGAAGCTCACTTCTAATGGAAGATGCAATGTATAAATAAATGGGTATATGCGAGATTTATAGACTGTAAAGTTGTAATGTATATCAAATTTGCAGAGGGCATAAAACTAACAGAAGCTAGAGGAATAGTGAACATGTTAGAAGACAAAATTGGGAGCCAAAATGATCACAATAGACTGGAAAAGTGGGTCAACAAAGATGAAACTAATTAGGGATAAATGAAAAGTCTTACAACTGAGTTAAAAAAATAAAAAAAAAACACTTCACACAATAGGCTGGAAGAGATGAAGCTAGAAAATGACGCATGTGAAAAGGACCTGGGAGTTTTAATATATTGCTTGCCCAATGTTTAAGTGACATTGTTTAAGTGCCTTCTATGTGCTAGGCATTGTATTAGGTACTGAAGATACCAAAAAAATGGCAAAAAAGACAGTCTCTGCTCTCAAGGAACTCACAGTCTAATGGGAGAGACAAGATGAAAATAAATACAAGCTAAATTAAAGAAATTGAGAACAGGAAGAAACTAGCATTTAGGAAATCAATAATGGCTTTTCATAAAATGTAGAACTTTAGATCATGTTTAAAAGAACCCAAGAGGAAGAGATGAGGAGAGGGAGAAATTTCAGGAATGGGGTACATTCAGTGAAAATGCCTGGTTCATCAGGATATAGAGTGTTGCAGGTCAGTGTCACTGAATCACAGTGCATGTAATGCTTGTGTTGGGGGAAGATGTAATGTGGAAAAATACTGTAAAGGGAGGTGATGAGCAGGTGATGAACTTTGAATGGTAAACAACTGATTTTCTATTTGATCCTGAATATGATAACAAGCCACTAGAGTTTGTTGAACAGAGAGATGACATGGTCAGTTCTGTGTGCTAGGGAAAAAAATCTGACAGACAAGTTGAGTATAAATGGGAATGTGAAGAGGCTTGAGACAAGGAAATGAACCACCTATTGAAATAATCCTTATGAGGTGATAAAGGCCTATACTAGAGTAATCACCATGTCAAGTGAGGGAAAGGAGTTTACCAAAGAGATCTTACAATACTAGTGAGGAGATTTTACAATAAGAGAAGATAAAAATGGTACCTAGATTATGAGCCTAAGTGGCTAGGATGATGGTGGTATGTTGAACAGTAATAGAGAAGTTCAGAAGAGAGGAGAATTTAGGCAAAAAGAAAAACGAGTTCAGTTTTGGATGTGTTGAGTTTAAGATACTGGTGGGACATCTAACTCAAGATTTCCAAAAAAACAGCTGGTGGTGCAAATCTGGAGGTCAGGAGAGAGGTTAGGGAAGGGAACTGAAAATCATACATGACAAAGATGATCACTGAATGCATGGTAACTGATGAGAGCACCAAGTGAAATATATATAGAGGAAGAAGAGGAGAACCCAAGACAGAACTGTAAAGGACATCTACCATTACAGGGTCTGATCTTGATGAAGATCTAACAAGGCCAAAAGAGGAATGGTCAGATAAACAGTATAAAGTAATGCTATGGAAACCTAAGGAGAAAAGAGTATCAAGGAAGAAGTGTCAAGGAGCTTGCTGCCACTAAGGGAATTTTCCCTTGGGCCAGATCAAGGACTCTCTCTCTCTTTCTCTTTCTCATAGTTGAGCTAAGAAATCTTGCTCCTAGGGTGACAGTTCATCTGCTCTGTATTGTCTGGCATATTCTAATCTGTATAACTTCTCTGAATTCTTTTTGCTGTCTGCTTGGATAAATGGATTTACTAACTATTCACTATTTGTAATGGTCTTTTGTACAACTGGCATTTGTTGGTAAGGAACCGAGCCAAAGCAAACTTTTAATATCAGCTGCATCATTTACTCTTCAAAGGCTTGCAACTAGTAAAATAAATGAAACCTAAAACTCACTTTTCCTAAACTATGTATCTATTTGTGCTTACCCACACAAGTGCTCGAAGTAGTAGCACCCGACCAATGGTCTTGCTTCCAGCCTATCCAGCACGATCATCAAGTAAGGGTCCAATAAGCCCCCCAATTGCCAACCAACGCCAAAGACTAAATGCTAGCCTTGATGAAATAGCAAGGCAGGTGTGTGGGGGTGGTGGTGGTGGTAGGAGGACGCTGAAGACAATACGTGCCAGGCAAGTCAAATCAGCACCACCACTTTGACCACCATCTCTCTTCGGACCTAAATGGAGACATTTTAGAAGCCTGAGCCTAGATGAAACTACTTTACCTCCTCTATAAAATGAGAGGAGGTCATTCTGGATGACCCTAAGAATCCAATCTACCTCTCAATTCTATGATCCTGGGGATCTTGTTTAACAAAGTAGTTTGAAAAGCATAAGACCAAGTAATAAATGTTCATTAATTTATTATTAAATTTGAGAGTGAGATTCTTTACTAATTGCAAAGGAATATAATCATAAAATTATATCCTATATTTACCACAAGGTTTTACACATAGTAAGCACTAACTAAATAAATATTTTATTCATTCATTCAGGGTAGCTTCCACTTACTTTATAGAAGAGAGATTATAGCCCTATCAAGGTCTATAATCAACCCTGTCTAGGCTAATGAGTAGTGAGAGATGGAGCTGAGATTTGGATGCAGGTCCTTGACTCCAGGCCCAGCACTTTAACCACTGAGCCACCAGCTTCCTTGGAGAAGGGGAAACTAAGAACCAGTGAGGTGAGGTTATTTATTCATGGTCACACAGTTATTTGGTAGATCCAGAGGTCAAACCAATGTTGCCTGATTACAAGTCCAGGACTCCTTCCACTCTATCATACCTCCAGAATCCTCCCTTTCCTATGAAATAACAAAAAGAAAACGTATCTTTAGTTCTCTCTCTCTCTCTCTCTCTCTCTCTCTCTCTCTCTCTCTCTCTCTCTCTCTCTCTCTCTCAACTACAAATCCCTGATTCTGTTTGGATAGTGTCCTTTAAATCCAACTAGAAAAGCAGCAAATCATGGTATATCTCTAATGAGAGTAAACAGAAGCATCACCTTAAAACTGCCTTTTAAGGATAAAACAGTCAAATACCTTTGAGGATAATTAGCCAGAGAAGTCTTTCCCTCCCTCTGTAAATATTGTGCTGGAAATTTCTTTTAGAGCTAATGAATGTTGCTCAGAAATGAGCCTAAACTTTTAGAAGCAAACCACCAAAAGCTCATGGAGGACACAGAACTCAGTCTCCACCTGCTGCCCAGTCTGAACACTGTCTCCAAGGCCAGTTGCATTCATTGTGGGAACACTTAGGGTGAACCACAGGGCTTTCTGAAATAGAAAATTGCCCAAAGAAAATCAGTTCTGGTTTCTCCTATGGATGAGGGGCAGCATGGCATTGTAGATAGTGAGCCAGACTTTGTGTTGGGAAGACCTCAATACTATTCCTTCCTCTGACAAATACTGCATATGTGACCTTGGATAAATCACTTAACTTCATGGTGCTCTAGAGTAACTCTGAGATAATCCTATAATTTGCAGAGGTGGGGGGAAGGGTGTTCATCTACACTGATAAGGGAAATTTTCTCACCTGAACTTCCCTATACCAGTGAAATCATGGTTTTATTCCTTATCTTTTCTCATCCCTGTAAGCTCAACTAACTGCTCCTGACAAAGCTTTTCTCCTTTCTCTGTTGTATTTTTCCACGTGTACCAGATCTAGAAATGATATGGGACAAAAGTGCAAGAAGTTGATGTAAGGTGGGTAACAGTATCACAGATTTAAAGCCAGAAAGGACATTAAAATTCTATTTCAATTCTCATTTTAGCAACCAGAAGATACAGTGTATACAGCATGGGATTTAAGAGTTGGCAAGACCTGTCTCTGAATTCTGATTGTCATTCACTACCTGTGTTACCCTGTGCAAGGTTCCTCATTTCTTTCAGACTCAGTTTCCTCATCTGTCAAGTGGAGATAAGAATAGCTTCTATCTTCCAGGGTTATTGTGAAGATCACATGAGACAATACTTGTCTCTGTCTGTTTCTGTAACTGACGAAGGTGCTCACAAAACATTTATTACTGCTGTGATTGATGATGAAGAAGAGGAAGATGACCCAGTCTCTGGCCTAGGCTTGATTTCTGAGGGGAGATATAGAACATATTATTAAGGGTTTAGGGTGTGCTAAAGGGCACCCAAGACCTGTTAGATAGTCCCTGCCCTCAAGGAGCTTATATTCTAATGGGAGAAGACATCACAAAAAGAGGAACTGAAATATTATTGTGTTGTAAGAAATGAGGAAAAATGATTTCAAAGAGACTCAGAAAGATTTGTATAAACTGATACAGAATAAAGTAAGCAGAGCCAAATAAAAAATTTATAACATTAATATTATTAAAAAGAAACAACTTTGGAGACTGAAAAACTGAAGAAAAATGAAATAAACAGAACCAGGAGTACCAGTTATATACCAACATTGTAAAAACAAATAACTTTGAAATCTATAAGAACACTGATCAATGCAGAGATCATCCATGTTTCTAAGACCAATGATGAATCATGGTCCCGACCTCCTGACAGAGAAGTGGTGGGTGGATTCAAAGAACAAAATGAGACCTATATCTTTTTAGACATGGCCAGTGAGATTTTTTGTTTGACTTTACATATTTGTTACAAGGATTTTGTTTTTCTTTTCTTCTTTCCCAACGGAGTTGGGGGATGGGGAAAGAAAGAAAATAGGTTTCTATTAACTAAAAGAAATAAAATTTAATTGAAAAGAGATGCTGGTAGGGGACTAGGGGACATGAATAAGGATTGTGGAGGTCTGACTCCAAGCAAGGTAAATCCAAAGGTGGTCCATCAAAGCAGATGAAGACTCCAGAGGCAGAGTACAATCATTTGGTGGGGAGGATATGGAAGTAATGACCCAAGTGGAGATGTTGAGGGATATCATCAGAATATTTATTCACAGATTCACCTAGGCAAAAGAAAAACACAAAGACCCTTCTCTCTGGCTTCTCCTCAAGGGTAGGAAGAATGGGGTGGTTGCCAATTGAATTGAATCCAAGAGGAGTTTAAAATTTCAGTGCAAATGGCAAGCACTAATTCTGGCCTTGCCTTTCCTTACCAGCTGCTGCCTGTGTTTTCAGTTTGACGTCACAGCCTGAGCTGCTGAAGCCCCAGGAATGAGATGACAAGCCAACATGACCAACTGTTACCCCATTTCAGGAGGTGGTCTTCCATGCCACAGGGCAATGTCGACTGTAGTATCTGACCTTTATAGAATGTTTCCAAATTTTCAAGACACTTTAAATATATCACCACTTAAGACTTACAAGAATCCTATGAGACAAATACTATAGACATCATGCCCATTTTAGAGATGAGGATGCTGAAGCTCGGAGAGATTAATTAATTGGCTTAATTAATTGACTTGCTCAGGATCACATATCTAGAGTGTATGAGGTAGCATTAACTCAGGTCTACTTGATTCCAAATCCAGCATTTTTTCCGCTATGCCAGACTACCTCTGGATTCATTCTAAAGCTATTTTTGACCTTTGCAGCACAAAACCATGAAGGTTTTTCTGAACATGCACACACTATTTAATCATATAATGTTTGCAATTTAGGCTGTGTATGTCTGTCCTACACCATGACCAAGAAGATCCCAATAAGAAGTAAGATCATTCATGGGCAAAGATGTAGATTTAGGCATAAATGCAAAACAACTTGCAAATAATTGTGTCACTCCTATGCCAGTTGTGATCACCACAGAGCATTGTGTGGAGGAAAGATTTAATAAATCTTTGTAGAAGTGAACTTATTGGAAGGAGAGTTAAAAAAAAAGACAAGAAGGAAGGAAGGACAAGGGAGGGAGGAGAGGAGGGAAGAGAGAAAGGAAGGAAAATGGAGGAAAGAGGAGGAAAGAAGGGAAAAGAGGGAGAAAGGGAGAGAAGGGAAAGAGAGAAGGGAGAGAAAGGGTAGAAAAGAGGGAAGGAGTGAGTGAGATAAAAAGAAAGGAAGGAAGAGAGGAAGAAAGGAAGAGAGGGAGGAGGGAGGAAAGAAGGAGATTCCAGTAGTCTGGAAGTCTTGAGATATTTACTCAGCGGAGAAATTTTTCCTCTCCTCTACTATTTCCACTCTAAAATAGTAGTGTATTTATTACTCAAGGGCAATTTCTATTTAATTAAATATTGTATAAATCCATAGTGTGAGGATAGCAAGAGAAATTGTTTTATCAGTTTCTTAGTGTGTAAAAAAATCCTTTTTCATGTTGTCTTTAAATTTCTCAACATCAGGGGACCTTCATCTCTTCCTCCCTCTTAGCACCTAGTTAAGTGCTTTTTGTTTTTCATTCATTTCAGTCTACTGATTCTTCATAAATCCATCTGAGTTTGCAGGACTTTTCTTTTTTTTGGCAAAGATATAGAATAGTTTGCCTTTTTCTTCTTCATCTCCTTTTGCAGATGAGGAAATTGAGGCAAACAGGGTGAAGTGACTTGCCCAGGACAAGAGGGTGAATTTGAATTGAGGAAAATGGGTCTTCCTGCCTCTATTAACTACACACAAAGTAGCTGCTCAGAAAGTGTTCTAGTCAACAGGTATTTTTAACTGGCTGTATGACTGTACATCATTCAACGATAGAAATGGTTTCATTCCAGACCAAGAGTTTTTGGAGTTATCATGGGATGTAGCTAGACCCCTTAAAGATACTTTATCTTATCAATGATTACATCATTGCCAAAAAAAAGTATGCATTGATCTAGCTTAGTCTCTACTTTGTTGCTAACTTGAGGTACAATCTCAGCCCCATCTCTTTACCCTGTGGGCTTCATTTTCTTCATCTGTAAAATGAGTGTATTGGGACAGATGATATATGGCAAAGCAGTCAAAAAGTCCATTTTCTTTCTGAGTGCTAGTCCCAATATTGTATTAGTGCAATGTGTTGTCTGGGTCAGGTCATTTGGCCTCTCTTAGTTTCAATTTCCTGCAGAAGAAAATGGATTGACTATGACCAAGTCTTCATCACCCCAAAATAAAATACATCACAATAGTTGATCTTCCTTATCCTCTCAAGCCATATTTCTCCTTTTTTAGAGTCAAATTCCTGGAAAAAAAGCTGTTTACTCATACTGCTCCTATTTCCCTCTCCTCTCACTTGTTCCTCAACCCCTTTCAACAGAGATTCTGATTTAATTGCTCTGTTGAAATTGCTTTCTCTAAAGTTACCAGTGACCTTTTAAGAGCCAAATCTTACGTCCTCTTCTCAAATCTCATCTTTCTTGACTTCTCTACAATACTTGACACTGTTGAGCACCTTTTCTTCCTGCATACTCTCTTCTCCCTGGGTTTTATTGACCCTACTTTCTACTGGTTATTCTATTTCCCATCTGGACACTGCTTAGCCTCCTTTGCAGGATCAATGGTGTACAGGAGAAATAAAGCTGTACTTGAAATTAGTAGGCCTGAGATTGAATTCCACCTCTGCTATTTATTACCTGTGTGACCTTGGACAAGTGAGCATAGAAAGTACAGCCTTAGCCTTCTCCCTGATCTCCAGATCTCATGTACCCAATTGCCCATTAGACATTTCCAACTGCATATCCCAGTTAAATCTGACACATCTAAAACAAAACCCATTATCATTCCTCCAAAACTATTCCTTCTTTCTAACTTGAATATTTCTGTTGAGAGTAACACTATCTTCCCAGGTTTGCAACCTTGGTGTTATCCTCTAATTCCTATCTCCCTTAACTGCACCCCCAATTCAATCATTTGCCAATTCTCAATGATTTGACTGAACCTCTTGCATCTTTCTTTATCTCTCTTCACAAAGGACCACTCCCTGAGCTCTGGCCCTCATGATATTTTACAAAGATTATAGCCTTAGCCTCTTATGTAGTATCCTTAACTCTTGTTTCCCCCCTTCCAATTCACTTTCTACATTACTGCCAAATTGATATTCCAGAAGCACACATCCAATCATTTTACTCTCTTGATTAAGAAGCTCCACTGACTGCTAACTTTCTCCAAGATAAAATGCAAACTCCTCTCTTTGCCATGTAAGACCCTTCACAATCTGACTTCATCTTACATTTCCAGCCTTACTGCAGACTGCCCTTTACACTCTCAAAGTTCTTAGTCAATTGTCTTGCTTGCTGGGCATTCTACCTCCCCTGGACATTCCCTATTCCTGGAATACACTCCCCTCATAGTCTGACCTCTTAGAATTCCTAGATTTTTTCAAAATTTAACTCAAGGAATATCAGCAATAAATGTGAACATGATCAACATGGGAAGTCAGTCAGTCAATTAGCATTTATTAAGCGCTTGCTACATACCAAACACTGGGCTAAGAACTAGGAATACAAAAAGAAAAGGAAAAAACCAATCTCTGTCCTCAAGATCCAGTGAGACAGACAACATGCAAATGACTATGTACAAAAATTATGCATTAGGGGCAAATTGAGGGTGGCCTCAGAGGCAAGTCACTAAGATTAAGAAGGTCCCAGAAAAGCTTATTGCGGAAGATAACTTGAAAGAATCCATTGGGGCTTGGAGGCAGAGATGAAGAGTTAAGAGAATTTCAGGCATCAGGGACAGTCAGTGAAAATGCCTGTAACTGCAAGATGGAGTGTTATGAGAATCAGGCAGTCATACCATGTCAAAGGATCTCAGAGTAGTTGGAGGGGAGTAAGGTGTATGGAAAAGTAAGAAAGCACTATGGTTCAGAGTAAGACGTTTATATAGACCAAACCATATAAGCAGCAGTTGAAGAAAATGGGGCTCTTTCACCTGGATAACTGAGACCTTTAAGGGTGACAACTGTGAAAAGAAGGATTAAATTTATTGTGCTTAGCACAAAAAGGTAGAATTAAGGGTCAGGAGTAGAAATTGAAGAGATTTCAAACCATTATAAGGAAAAAATTTCTTTACAATGAATTTTTACTTACAAATGGAATGAGCTGCCTCAAAAAGTGTTCATCTGTCTCAGGAGATCTTTAAGAATAATGTAATAAAAATGTACTTTTATATGATGCTTCAAGATTTCAAAATATTTCAAATTTCTTATCTTCCTAATAGCCCTTTGAGGTAATTACAGTTTTTATCCCTATTTTACAGATGATGAAACTGAGGCAGAGTTGCTCCATAGCTAGTAAGCTTCTTCCTCTGTCCAATTCTAGTACCCCATTCACTATGTCATGAAGGGGACCCGAACTGGCCCTTTTCAAGAATAGCAAAGAAGGGATTCCTGCCTAGGGTCTCATTGAATTAGGAAACCTCACAAACTAACAATTATTATGGCAGAAATAATCCTTAGAGATCATCTTTGAGATGACCTCAAATTCTGAGATTAAGTAGAAAAAGACCAAGTACTGGTAAAAGTTTAACAATCATCTCTATGGGAAAAAAACAAAAAACAAGAAACACCTACCCACAGCACACTTAGAAGTATAATCTGTTCTATTAATATTTTTCTTCATGACTTTCTTAAGTCTAGACAATCAACAAAATGATAAATCAAGCCCTCATTTGTAGCATTTGCCAACTTCTGAGGCATAAATGCTGAAGTTGAAGACTTGACAAATAGCTCATGAATCAGTCTGAGCTCCTTCCAACATACCACTGCATAGGAACCTTTCCCACCTACTTAGGACCTAGAAATTGGAGGAACCTGGAGATATGCCAACTCAAAGTCTCCATTCCTGAACCAGGTCATGGAAGGCTCTCAGGATTTCTCCCTAAAACCTCTCATGAAACTAGGAGAGCTTGTGGTTACCCCTGTTCCCATAAAGGACTGATTTTTTTTTTAGAGCAAGGCTACACTGACCATATATATTTCTACCAACCTTTTCAGGCTCATTTGTATGTATTTGTGTGGGTCTGCCTGTGGGTATTTATTACTACTGCCTAGTAAGAAAAATGCAGCATTTTTCCAAGATACAAGTTAGTTCATTTCCATGTACACTCAGACATATGAATACACACACACACACACTCACACCAAGGTGGAATTTTCCATAGGGCATATTTAACTGTGAATAATGTCATTACTGTGAAACATTTTGGGGGGGTCTTGGCAAAGGAAGTATTCTCATTAGGGACTTTTCAAAATAAAGACTGTCTGAAAATATTTCATATTATTAGAGGGAGAAATATTTGAGTAGATTTTTTTTTAATTTTCCAAACACAAAAGAGAAGTGCGTGTTCCAGTTTCATGCAACTTTATGATTCAAAATATATTGAACATATTTTCTCTCAGCCTTCAGACACCAGGAGAGAAAGGCATAAGCCTCACAGGAAGAGGATCTGACCCTTTATTGCTTTCTTTTCACAAAGAAAGATTGTAGAAGGTGACACGCTTAAGTTTACATCCTTGGGGGAGGAGGATATCATACTGGGCTATTTGCACCACTGCTAAGTACTTTGGCAGGAGACAGAGAAAGTTCAGAACACATGCTCAAATCCAAGTTTATGGACTAAAATGATGTCTGCATGGCTACCAACTAATAACAAACTGATTAATTCAGAATAAGTCTTCAGGGCCCCCTTGCCCCAGATTTATGGGACAGGCTAATAATAGCTCTAGAGTCAGAAGACCTGGGTTCAATATTGCTTCTGATGCTATCTAACTGTAACCTTGGACAAGTCAACAAACTTCCCTGCATTTCAGCTTCATCTGTGAAATGAAGGGATTGGGCCAGACAGACTTTGATTCACTCCTTATAGTTCTAAGCCTATAATCCTATGTACATGCAGTCTTCCACTCAGCCATCTAACATTTATTAAGCACCTACTGTATGCCAGGAACTTTTCCAGGAAGACCAAGGCCAAGGAGGGAGTGACAGAGTGAGTTATATGACATTGAAGGCCACTAACCCTGACTGTCTTCAGGTTCAGGGTCCAATCTCTTTTGTTACCCTTGATTAATGGGGCCAAACTCTGGGGGATATAGGGATGGTCTGTGGAACTGTAGCCAAAGCTCTAACCTATCTACTCCCTGTTTCATTCTTGCAGGTTAGTTAACAAAATGATCTATTAGAATTCCCCATAAGTGAAAAAAGAGGAAACGGCACCCCTGAACTGGCTTTGTGTGGCTTTTGAGGACTGAGTGGTATGTGGCAAGCACAGGGGCAGTGATAGAAGATGGACTACCATGCCCTATCTGAGGAACAGAGAGAAAGTCAATGTGACAGGATCTCAAGAGTTATGGGAAGCAGAGTAACATCCAATGAGGCTGAAAAGAGAAGTTGGGAAAAGACTTTACATTTTCAATTTAGATGGACTTCCAGGAGTCAAGATGGTACAGTAAGCAGTACACTGCCATAACTCTCCCATATTCACCTCCAGACACCATAAAATAGCACCCAAAGCAAATCCTGAAACAGTAGAACCAATACAAAGACAAAGTGAAATCATCTTTTAGCCTGAGAAACTTGGAAGACTGGCAAAAAAGTCTGTTTCACTCAAGTCAAAGGGGAGTGAAGTCCAGGATAGGATGCATCCCAGCAAGACAGCAGCAAGCCTACCTCAGCAAACCAGCGAGAGATCCTGAGTCTTAGTGTATGGAACAGGGATACATCACCACTGCACCCTCCTGCCCCCAACTTTCCTCTCGCTAGCCAAGGGAGTGGGCAGACTCCAGCTCTGAGAACAACTACCAGCTTCAGCATAGCCCCAGGTAAGCTGGCGACTTCCAGTGGTCAGACTGCCATATGCTTCAGTATAGCTCCAAGGAAATGTAGAAATACCCCACCAGCCTCAGCACACACCATACACCAGCACTAGGAATATGACTCAGAACCAAGTAAGCTGCCAAACTCCTACAGTCTTTAGCAGTGCCAACGACCTTCCATCCAACCCACTTAATACAGCACCAGACACAAGGGTCTCCCATGGGGCTGTAATGTTAATAGAATAGGAAGATCTTCCCCACTCATTAGTAGGCCTAACACATGGAGCCTGTGACTACATGGGACCTGGGTCACATGGAGCTCAGACTAGCAGAAACTTGCCCAAGGAGGAGAGGGAGAGCATGAGCAGAAAGTGAGAGCAGGAAGAGCAGAGAGAGAGAGAAGCAAGATGTGAGTGGGCAGAGGGAGGAATTTGTCTAGGGGAACTTGTTTTTATAGGGAGGTCTGACAGAAAGAAGGTTTAAGATATCAAGGCTCCCTGAATTAATAATAAATACTTATTGAATCTTACCTCCTGATATTCTAATGATGTCCCAAATAAATATTTTGGTTTTGCCTTTGAGGAAGAGAATTTATTATATTTTGCAAATTTACCCTGAAATTATGCATGCATATTCATAGTGGTTTCTATGGGTATCACATTGCCATTATAGGATCTCAGGGCAACATCAGTGCAGCACCAAGTAAACAGCCAGGGCCTGCAGCCCCTGGCACAAAAAGTCTAATACAACTTAAAGGAAAAAGGCCACGAAAGATGAGCAAAAGACAACATAAAAAGAACTTTATCATAGAAAGTTATTATTGTGACAGGGAAGATAGAGACACAAATTCAGAAGAGGACAACAATGTCAAAGTACCTATGGGCAAAACCTCAAAGAAAAATGGAAAGTGGTTTCAAGTCCAGAAAGAACTCATGGAAGAGATCAAAAAGAAGCTTAAAAATAGTATAAATGAAGTAGAAGAAAAATTGGGAAAAGAAATGAGAGTGATGCAGGAGAATTATGAAAAAAAAAGGGTCAACAGCTTGGGAAAAGAAAACAACTGCTTAAAAAAGTAGTACTGGCCAAATAGAAAAGGAAGTACAAAAGCTAACTGAAGAAAACAACTCCTTGAAAGTTAGAATTGGGCAAATGAAGTTAATGGCTCTCTGAGATATCAAGAATCAATCAAGCCACAATCAGAATTATAGAGGACTTATCAGCTGTGACGTTAAAGGATCAGTCATGGAACATAATATTCCAAAAGGCAAAGGAAGTTGGACTATAACCAAAAATCACCTACCCAGTGAAATTAAGCTTTCATAAGAAGACCAGAATTGAACAAAAAAAAATTATCCCCAATCTCAAGACCCAAGAGAAGCCTAAAAAGGGAAAAGGGAGAAAGAAAACACAAGGGATTCAGTGGAGATGAACTATTTATATCCATGCATGAGAAGACGATACTCATAATTCTTAAAAATTGTACCACTAACAGTATGGCTAGAAGGAATGTACATAGACAGGGGGTATGTGTATTAGGTGAATTTGAGGGAATAACATAAAAATAATTAAGGGATGAAAAAGAGGTGTACACTAGTACAGAAGGAAAGGAGAGGTAGGATGGGGTAAATTGTTTCACATGAAAAAGCATGAACAACCTATTACAGTGAAGATAAAGATGGGAGGATAGGCGATGGTCATTGCCTGAACCTTACCCTCATCAGTATTGACTCAAAGAGGGAATAATGTACACAATCATTTGAATATAGAAATATATCCTACACAACAGGAAAGTATGAGGAGAGGAGATGAAGTAAAGATGTGGCAGGGGGAAACTGACAGAAGAGAGAACAGACTAGGGAAGACAATACAGAGAAGTGAAACACTGTCAAGGAAGGAAAAGGCGAAAGGAAAGAGAGAGGACAAATAAGAGAAAAAACAGGATTCAGGGGAACGTACAATTAACTGTGAATGTGAATGGTATGAACTCTCCCATAAAATAGAAACAGATAGTAGAGTGTATCAAAAACCAGAATCCTACAATATATTGTTTACAAGAAACACACTTGAAGCTGAGCAAAATCTATTATGCATCAGTGGAAGTAAAGAAAACAAAAGCAGGGGTAGCAATACTGATCTCAGACAAAGCAAAAGCAAAAATAGACCTAATTAAGAGATATAAAACAGGAACCTGCATCTTGCTCACAGATACCATAGACAATGAAGTAATATCAATATTAACATATATGCACCAAGTGGTATAGTACCCAAGGAGAAATTAAGTGAGTTACAAGTTCATGACCAAATAAGATTCAGAGAGCATTGCAAAATGTAAAACAGGTCATTTTGATTATGTTAAATTAAAAAGCTTTTTCACACAAAAAAAGCAATGCAACTGAGAATAGAAGGAAAAAAGAAAGCTGGGAAATAAACTTTACAGTGTCTCTGATAAAGTCTTCATTTCTAAAATATATAGAGAACTGAGTCAAATTTATAACAATACAAGCCATTCCCCAATTGATAAATGGCCAAATGACATGAACAGGCAATTTTCAGATGAAGAAATCTAAGCTCTCTATAGGTATATGAAGAAGTGATTTCAATCATTTTTGATTAGAGAAATGCAAATTAAAGCAACTCTGAAGTACAGCCTCACACCTATCAGATTTGCTAATATGACAACAAAAGGAAAATGACAGATGTTGGAGAAGATGTAGGAAAATTGGGACACTAAGGAATTGCTGGTGGAGTTGTGAACTGATACAAGCTTTCTGGAGAGCAATTTGGAACTATACTCAAAGGACAACCAAATTGTGCATATAAATTGATCCAGAAATACCACTATTAGGCTTATACCCCAAAGATATAATGAAAGAGGCAAAAGGATCTACATGTACAAAAATATTTATAGGAGCCCTTTTCATGGTGGCAAAATATTAGAAACTGAGGGGATGCCCATCAATTGGGGAATGGCTAAAAAAAAAGCTGTGGTGTATGAATGTAATGGACTACTATTGTGGAATAAGAAATGATGAACAGGCAGACCTCAGGAAAAGATTTAGACAAATGGATGCTTTGTGAAATGAGTAGAACCAGGAAAACATTGTATCAGTATCAGTAACACTGCATATGTGATGATCAACTATGAATGACTCAGCACTTCTCAGCAACATGATGATCCGAGAAAAGTACATAAGACTCATGAAGGAAAATGAGACGTGCTGGATAAAGAACTGATGTACTCTGAATGCAGATCAAAGCATACTTTTTTCACTTACTTTATTCTTTTTCATGTGCTTTTTTTCCCCTTTTGATCTGTTTCTTCTTTCACAACTGTAACTAATGTGGAAATACATTTTACATGAGAGCATATGTATAACCTGTATCAATTGCCTACCACTTCAGGAAGAAGGGAGGGAGAGGTAAGAAGGAAAAAAAAAAATGGAACTCAAAATCTTGTAAAAATGAATGCTAAATATTGTCTTGACATGTAATTGAAAAAAATCTAAAATATTTAATTTTTTTTCTAAATTTAGTAGTTTGTACCTTTTCCTAGAGGTAACAGGAGTCCACTGAAGTTGATTCAGGGTTGGAGAAGAAATGACATGAACGTATCTGTGCTTAAGAAAAATCACTTTGGTGTTAGTGTAAAAGGTGGGCTAAAACCTTACAGGAGAAGAGACCCAAATCCGAGAGATGAATTAGGAGGTTCTGAGATCTCTAAGGTTCCTTCCAGTCCTAATAGTCTATGATCTCAAAGACTATGATTATGATGCTTCTAATTATGCTTTACAAGGCAGGACTTGACCTTCATTTCCTGAAACCCCTCTCTAGAAATCAGTACTCAGACAAAGACCAGTCTTCCTCCAAGGCCTTCCCATTCAATGATGAATAAGAGTACCAGCCTCCACAGATCCAAACCTGCTCTTCTTGGGTGGATTTTTTTTTCCTGCCTCACATGTCAGCTGCTTTGATGTTATTCCAGGCCAGGCTCTGTCCAGGGGGTGCTTAGATGACATCAGACTCAGACTCAGTGGTAATGCCAGGCAGTGCATTACTGTGGCTCCATGGTTAATCTCAGCAGATCTTTGGAATAACCTTCAGTGTATATGTTTTAGGGCTTTCTTTTTAGATTTCTTGACTTAATATTTATTTTTCAGGTGAGGTCAACAACTGCATTATAATCCTCCTCTCCTTTGCCACCTCACATACTCTTGGTCCTATAGAGATGCTAGTAATGCTTGGCTAACAAGCCAAGGATTTTCAACATAGTCTTGGGGCAAGAGTTTCTGAGTAGGGAGTGGAAACATGATACCAGCCTTCTTACTCACAGAGGCATGTACACACACACACACACACACACACACACACGCATACACACACACCACAAGTGCCTATATACTAGAAAACCACCACCCCTACAATGCACTTCTGACTCACTCCCACCTCTTTCAATTCCATATTTCCCTCAAGACTCATATTCTATATTCTCCATAAAACCTCTCCAGATTTCTACAGGTGTCAGTGCTTTCCCCCTCCCAAAATTACTTGCATTTACTCTGTATATGTTTTGCACATACAGGTAGAATGCAGGCTTCTTAAGGATGAAGTCTATGTCCCTTTTGTCAGTGTATTACCTAGTACTTAGCACAACAATTGGCATATTTTAGGTGTTTAATAAATACTTCTTGATCTGTTAATCAACTGGAAAACATAAGATCTTGGTTCTAGTCAACTTCCTTGACATAGGTGGGTAGCGTAGTGGATAGATAACGAGACAGAATCAGGAAGGACTAAGTTTCAATACTGCTTCAGACACTTACGAGGCATGTGATGCTGGACAGGTCCTTTGGCTTCAATTTTGTCTTACATAAAATGGGGTCAATAATAACACTAACCTCATAATAATCACTTACCTCATGATGATCAAATTAGAAATCAGAAAGAGCCGTAGAAATGCTAGCTTTTATCATTTCTATCTCTGATGCAGATAATCATATGACATTCATATTCTAGTAACATTCATTATTATTCTGATAATAATATCTCCAGTTTTTATAATACTTCATATAGGTAAAGTACTTTTCATCATAACAATCTTAGGTATAAGGTGGGGCAAGTATTGTTATTCCTAATCCACACAGATGATATTAAGAGAATTAAAATGTCTGCCTAAGACCCCAGTTGCTGGTTAGTAGGAATCACGAATGTAGCCAATGTCTTTTCACTTTTACTCCAACATTCTTTTCGTGACCCCATTCTGCATTATTGTATAGAAATTAAGAAGTTGAACTAGATAATTCCTTAGAAGCCCTCAAATCCTATGTTTCTATGAAATCCAACATGGGATTGGATATGCTTTTGTTTAAGGAAATTAGTAACTTCCTCTGAGACCATTCGAAAGGCTGTTCAGAGATGATCGTTTTTTTTTCCCCTTTTCCTTGTCAATAATCCAACTATCCTACCTCTCACCCACTGGCCCTGCAAAATCTATTGAAGTAGACAGCTATGCTGGGGGTATTGAAGTGCTGGGTTCAAAGCCAGGTAGATGCCATACCTTTCCTCCTTTTAAGAATGCTTTAATGAATGTGATTAGAAGAACTGGACTTTCCAGAAACGTTCTGTGGTGAAATCACAATTCCACATCAACTTGGAAAACCTGATGACTCAGTTCATTATTTTTGTATCTAAGAAGT
Source organism: Notamacropus eugenii (assembly GCF_028372415.1). NCBI lineage: Eukaryota > Metazoa > Chordata > Mammalia > Diprotodontia > Macropodidae > Notamacropus > Notamacropus eugenii. The sequence continues at coordinate 116,287,868 of NC_092875.1, forward strand.
CCCTATGTTTGTATTGATTGATTGTGCCTATGTGCCTTTCTCAGTAAAAAGCCCTGTGGTCTCTGCTCTTAAGGAGCTCACAATTGAGTTGGAGAGAGAAAATGGAAAATGATTAAAACAATGTTAGAACAATAAATGAAAGAACATTTTCTAATATTGACGTAATCCCTAGGGGTAGTTAGCTCAGAGTGAGTGCCAGCTAAGGACTTTGAGATGGTGATGATGATTATAAAGATAGTAATGATGCAGTCTGGCTAGAAAAGTTCCATTTCCTCCAAAGCAAAGAGGGAGAAAACTAAAAATAGAGTGACTTATGAATCTATGGGCATGGTCTCTGATACCAAAGGAATTTTTTTACCCATCCTTGTATTCATTTTTATATCCCCTAAGAGTGTGATATTTAAATGTCCTTATTGTTTGCTCACTTTACATCACTCCACATATTAAACTAAACATTTACTAAAAGCTTCAGGTCACCCATAATCAATGGACATTCTGGGCAAAGCCAACTACCTGGATTGTGGCTATATGTGTAACTTCATTTCCCAAAGCCAGAACAAGATTAGGGCACAAAGGTGGGGAGGGGGCTACTGATCAAGGACATATCTTCTTGTACCTCTGTGTCTTTGTAAGAATTAGTAATAGGTCATTATAGATCCTCTTATAAGATCAGCAGTGAGCATTGACAATTTCACTCTTCTTTGAAATCAAGAACTGGATAAATTGATGATGATGATTATGATGTTGATGGTGGTGGTGGTGGTGGTGATAGTAACAGTAATCCTGTGTGTGTTTGTCCTTCATTGCCTAAGAAGACCATGCCATCAGAGAAATAATGACATGACCTGCATTTGACTTTGTTTTGAGTGAGTGAAGGCTGTGCAGGTCACCAGCCTCACTTCTCCTCCAGAGCCATCTGAATCAAGTGACCAGCTATTCATCAGGATAACTGGAGATGACCCAAGATGAGGCATTTGGGGTTAAGTGACTTATCCAAGGTCACACAGTTAGTGAGTGTCAAGTGTCTGAGGTGAGATTTTAACTCAGGTCCTCCTGACTCCTGCACTAGTGCTCTATCCACTGTACCACCTAGCTGCCCGACAGTAATCATAATCAAGACAAGAAGTATAGATAGAGGGGGAATAAAGAATAGAAAGAGAAGGAAAAATACGATTTTTCCTTGGGGTGGGTATGAAGTAAGAGTACAACTCCTGCCCTAAACCTTGTAAGGAGCAACATCCAACTCTTCCAGCTTCTGAAAAATAAAATAATTCTATAAACTGACTTCAGGTGATAGATGCCTAATCACTACTTTCTAAAAGTTTCTGAGCTCACACACTAAACTGAGCTCTTCCTACCAAGCAGTCATGTTTCATCTTAGGCAGATGAGAATGACTGTATCTCAATCATGGGCTTTGGAGGTCAAAGAGACAACCAGTTCTGGGACACTTACCTGCCTCAGAGAAATTGTCTGAGTTGGGAAAGGGACGTAATGGTAGGGGTAATAATTCCCTTATTTCGTGAATTAAGAACTTTAGGTCCAGAGAAGAGAAAAATTTGGCTGAGATCACAAAGCAACTTTGTCACAGAACTGGGGTTAAAACAACATTTCTGCCTCATTATTTGGCATACTGTATACAGTTAAAAAGTGACATTTAGCTTAGAAGCAGCATATTTTACCATGTATATCTTGTTATATTCATAAAATGATCATGTTTGATATATATATTAAGATACAATAGAGATAGGGACTAGAACTGCAATTTCATTCAAATAGCAAACTCCCCGGTGAAGAAACTCCCTCTGTGGATGCAGGTTGACACCTCCTCTGTCACTTATATGCCTACAGAGTTGCCTAAAGCAATGAGGTGATAATTGACTTGCCCAGGTCACCTAGGAAATATGAGTCAGAGGCAGGACTGTGCACCTTCAAGGTTGGCTTTTTTTTTTGTAGGGAGAGAGAAGTTGAAGAAAGGAAATGCATATTTCTTTATTCCTTTCCTCTATTTCCCCCAATTTTTCAGGAATCAAACAAAAAAAGAGGAAAAATAGATTTTCACCAGTTTTCTCTTGGTCTTCACATATCTAAGAAAATACCAACATGCTTTTCATTTCTTCCCTCAACAACAGTGTAGGGCAACACTCTAGCATGGAATGAGCACTGGATTTGGAGTTGGGAGACCTGGATGCCATTACTGACTCCCTTTTCTGTGTGTCCCTTTTCTTTATGGAAGTTAGTTTCCTCATCCATAAAGGAAAGGAGATAGATTGGGTAAAATCTCTGATCCCTTCCATGTCCAGTGGGCCATGTCTATGAGATGCCATCTTTGGTAACTGACATCCCCAGAATCCATGATGTTGCTATTATCTGACACATGGTTCTATTCTTGGGTTTCAATCTCTCACCCACCTGATGAACAAATCTACCAACCTATTCTGGATGCACACTCAAAGGGAAAGGCCTCTTGTTAGCTCACCTGTTCTAAAAGTCAGTTCTACTATTGGCTAATGGGTCTGACCTCCAGTTAGGCACCTGCTGCTCTAGTCCCGTGACAGAATTCCTCAGCTGTTCTGTTCTGAACTCCTCACCTCCCTTCATTCTCCATGGAACAATTTGTTGGCACTCGTTCATGGGTTTCCAGCCAAATATTTCCCCCCTGAAAGGTATCATTTTAGCTCTATGGGATTTAGCCAAGACCAGATTCCACTGTGGCTTCTTAAAACAACTCCAGATGAATGGAGGCTGTAATTTTTCTTACAATCCCTGAGTTCCCCAACTTCTATTTGCATGCTATGTGACTTGCCTTATAGAGCAGCCAGACCAGAATATCTCTTAAGTTGTGACAAGCTCAAAATAAAGCATTCATCTATACAAATGGGGGAGAAGATGGACTCCTTAATCCCCATCTGTTGTTTAAACATTTAAACAGCTCAACCCAGCATGCAGGGTTCTTACCATATATTTTATGTATCCAATTTTATCATGAACAAGAACCTGTGTGTGTGTATGTATGTGTGTTGGGGTGAGGAGGGGAGGGTGTAGGAAGGAGTGGCGTATAGGAAGCATTGCTGTAGTGGACCTAGAATCAGGAAACTTTGATTTGATCCAAACTTTGAAATTATCTATGTGGTCACAAACAAGTCTTCACTTCCTTGAGGTTTAGTTTCTTCATCATAATCGTAGTCACTAGAATTTATAACAGTCTAAGGATGTCATAATGCTTTAAAATTATCTCATTTTATCCTCATGACAAGCCTGGGAGGTAGGTACTGCTATTATCCCCATTTTATAGGTGAAGAAACTGAGGCAGAGGTTAAATGATTTGTACAGTTGTATACCTAGTAAGTGTCTGAGATCAGATTCAAACTCATCTTCCTCATTACAGATCTGACTTTCCATCTACTGTTCAACATACCTGCCTAAGCTACTAAATTTGAATCTGTTGAATGGATATAGTAATGCTGCTTACACTGTCCACATTGTTGTAGGCTAAGTATTTGCAGACATTAGAATGTAGATGATGTGAGTTAAGGATCTTTTTTTTGTCTTTTTGAATGGGGGAGCTAAGGAATATGAGAAAGAAATGATTGCTAATTGGAAAAAAATAAGCAAAAAATCCCACAATGTGTGTTATTTTTATGAACCAATGGGTCCAAACAGGACATTCTCCTCACAGTATCTGCCTTCACACCTTTTCTCATGCTATTCCTTTTGCCTAAAGTGACTTCTAGTTTTCCCTCCTCTTGTGCAAATCCTGCTCATATTTAAAAGTCTAGACATTCCACTTTTTTCATTGTCTTCCACAGTGATCTCTTCCTAAGGCACTTGTTGTCTTACTGTGCAATTCAGTGTTGCATTCTATCTGTCCATTGCTTCTTGTCTTGTTGTTAAGCACATGTAAGTCTTATCCCTCCAAAAGGATTATTCACTTTGGAAGAATAGGGAACACGTGGCCAAACTTTTGAGTATCTCCTCAAATGCACTTAAGAATATCCTGGGAACTGAGCATAGAAATATGGGACATTAAAATTAGAAAAGAATTGGGAGATAATCTAGTCATAGCTTTTCATTTTAGAACCATCTAAAGTCATCATCCAGGGACACAACTTCTGTAGAAGGGGACCGCTATTCCTATATCGTAAGTCTGTTTCTGACTGTTCATGATGCCATTTGGGGGTTTTCTTGGCCAAAATACTGAAGTGGTTGGCCATTTCCTTCTCCAGCTCATTTTACAGATGAGGAAACTGAGAAAAATAAGGTTAAGTGACTTCCTGACAGTCACACAGCTATTAAATGTCTAAGGATGGATTTGAACTCAGGACTATCTAACTCCAGGCCTAGAGCTTTATCCACTTTGCCATCATCATGAATATCAAATTATGATTTCTGATTAACAGGTTAGCCCAAGAATCTTGTAAATAATAGCACCTCCCAGCCTTCCAGTCCAGCCTCCTTAGCCATCATCCAAGGAAACAAGTCTCGTAGAAATGTGAACTGTTATAAGCCACTGCTAATATTTGTAAAGCACTCAGTACATTAGCTGCCACACAGTAGGCACTTAATAAATGCTTGTTCCCTTCTCATCCCTTCATCATCAGTAGTCATAGCAACTGAAAACCTAGAAAAAAGTCTCACCAAAATCTTTAATACTGTCAAATGTTTCAACATCACAAATGAATATGGTTTTTATCAGTAGATATGACACTATGCAAAATGCATTACCATCTGTTTTGCTGCTGAACCCTGAAGACAACTGGGCTTTTCCATCTGACATGAAGCTAAACCCTTCTTATGAATTCTTCCCTGATTCCCAAGTGAGATCTTTGAGAACAAGCAAGCACCCTCTTTATATTTTTAGCACTTAGGAGATACTAAGCTCTTAACGAATACTTTCTTATTCACTCATTCATTCACAGATAAGGAAAATAAGAGCAAACAAAATTAAGCAAATTGTCTAAGGCAACAAAGGAAACAAGGGACAGAGTTAGGGTTTGAACCCGGGTTGTCTAACTAAATCCATTTCTCTATCTTCTATACCAGAAAAGCACAGAATATGAAAGTTTGGAAGACAAGTCAGAATGCCAGCTCTCTCATGTTTTTGCCTGAAGAAAGAGAGATCTAAAAGGGCTTATTATTAAAATACTGAAGTCTTTATTTGCGATGTATTTTCAAAAACATATTTGAAATGAAATCACATGAAAAGGAACATTGATTTATTCTCTTAAGCCTCAGAGAAGAGAACTAGAACCAGTAGGTTGAAGTTACTTAGAGTCAGTTTGGAAGAGATGTTCTAGGACATGATGAACTCCCTGCCCCCACAACGGACATCTTAGAATAGGAGTTGGATGACAACTTATCTAAAATGCTATCAAGGGAATTCATGCTCTTGAGGTTGTACTCAGTAATCAAGGTCTCCTCCAAGAGTGAGATTGTATACTTCTGCAATAAGACTGCACTCATCATATAGCATGGGAGCATTACTGTATGGCCCAAAGGAGGCAGAATAGACATGTCTAGTCCCCTGCCTTTCTCCAAGAGAGACTTTAAAGTGGGGAGGAAGAAGGTAATGATCAGAAGATTGACCAATTTTCTTTCCTCAGAGAAGGGGTAACACAATATAGTTATTTATTTCTCCTCCCTTAAATCTAGAAGATGTAGATTTCAGATTCAAGTTAAACTTCTGATCTTTATTCATTAGGAAGGAAGGATCTAAGCTTTATATCCATAGTTTGACCACTTTCCCTTCAAATACCATTTCCACAATGAACACACATATAATCAGTAGCAAAGAAATCCATTTATCTAAACTGATAACAAACATAAATCAAATTGAAAAAAAAAAACAGTACACGGAGAATATGTTCCAGATAATTCAAAGTGAAATAACTTGCCCATTGGGAACAGGGAAACTTGTCTCAACCAAGATAAAGTCCCAGATCTCACCCAGAAGAACATTCCCCAAAGGAACAGAGACATGATAGCCACTGCAAGCTCATCTCATGTCAACTTTTTCCCAGTCTTATTCTTCCTTCAATAACCTGAAGCAAAGTTGGTATCATTCATCTTCTCTCAAAGTTGGAGCCAGAAGCACCCAAAGTAATAATCGAGACCAAAGGGGCTGAATACAAGAATACAAGAAACTAAAGAGACCAGAGCTCTCCTCTCTTGCTCTCCAATTCCACCCTGCCCCTCACAGAGGTGCAGGGAATTGATTTTCACCAGTGAAAAGAGAGGGTCACACCATTAGGCTATGAGACACAGATTACACTTCTGTGATATCACTTGACTTAATCTAAATCATAGATGGGCCCTCATAATTAGTTAGTGAGAGAGGTGGGAAACGTGAGTGTACCAACTCCAACGGTAGCCCATTGCTGTTGTTTTCCATTTCACCACGTTGCTTTTTTATAGATAATAAATATTTAACAAATTTTACAAATACTCATTTGTTGACTTAACTTTTTTCCTTTTATAGGCTGTCATGTTCTGTGAATCATTTTTCACCAGGATGCACTCTGGGTTTATCTAACATTTCCCAGAAATTTCTTTATCCTGGAAGATCATTGAAGTCCTAAAGTTAATAGATATACCTTCATGGACCCCGTGGCCTCTCACTCTGATTAAATGGCTTCTCCTATAATCCCCATTTAAAAAAAGGTGACAAAAATCAGCCATCTCCATGTCTAATCAGGCTGTACTACAGACTTTTCTACTGCATTCCGTCCACACGAAGCACTTTCACTCCCCTCTCTTCTCAGCTTCTTTTAATGTGCTGTCCTCCTCCATTACTATGCAACCATTTTGAGTGCAGGAACTATCTTTCTTTTTGTTTGAATTTATATTACCAGATTGCATGACTCCAAATCCAGTATTCTTCCTATTGTGTCATGCTGTATCGCCATGACTTCCTCTAGAAAGGTTTTCAAAATTCAGTGCCATTTCTAAATATCTCAACTACTTGTCCGGCTAAAATATTCTATTCCTTTGTTTCTCTACAAGTACAGACCATAATTCTTCTGTAATTTAATAGTCTATCTTCCAGAATTTCTACAGCCAAAAAATTCATCACCTTGTGGCCAACTGAGTGAGAAGCTATTGTGGACTTATGTTGGTCCTCAGATGTCAGGCCTATACTTATAGAATCCTAGATTTAGAATTGGAAGGGAAATGTAGAGGTCATCTCATCTGAAACTGAGTCCAAAGTCCAGAGAGGGTAAGTGATGTTCCAGTTTCAGGCAGTTTGTAAGTATCTGAGAAGGGAATTGAACCCAGGCATCTCTGTGTCCAATTCCATCCCCCATCCATTCTACCATGCTGCCACCATCGTCCCCCATGCTTTTTCCAGTTTGGCTAAACCTTCTAGAACTTAGGTTTTCCTGATGTGTAACCTTCTGGAATCTAGGGTTATCACCATATTATAATGAGGTATCTAGCTGAATGTTATTAGAAGTACTTAATAAATGTTTCTAGAATTCTAAGAAATGCAAACAATTCAACTGGTGGGTATGCGAAGAAGTGTGTGGTGAGGTTTCTGAGGATACAAATAGCATAGAAACTTTAAGTCTTAGAGTTGGAAGGACCCTTAGACCAATCAACTCATGGGTAAAAAATAAAATTCAGAGAGATACAATTTGACTGTCAGTTTTAAAGGTAGTAGAAAGATCAGTTATTCAATTAGCATTTATGAAGCATCTATTATATACAAGATACTATGTTAAGCACTAAAGTCAATTCTGTGGTCATCTGAAAGTCATGTAGCTCAATCATCCTTAAGTTTATCTATAAAGTAAAAGAAGTTAACAAAACATCTGTACTCTTCTTGGTCCCTCCCTTCCAATCCCCCTCTCCATTTTTTTAAACAGAGACAGGATGTAGACCTCAGCTGGCCTGAAATAGTGCACCACCCTTGACACTGTTTATACTTTCCCCTCTGTAATGCATCCAGGCACACTTTACAGGGAAAGCGATAAGGAGAAAGGGAAAAGGAAGTTGGACAGTACATAAATGCTGGTCCAGTCTGGTGCAGAGGAAGGTCTTCAGCTGCCCCCTCTGAATAGGGAGAGAAAAAAAATGAGTAAATAGAGGGAATGAAACCTATTCCACATCTGGGGCAGTCTCCGTAGGAAATGGTGACTGCCATCAGTCTTGTCCCATAACTAGTGCATCAATCCATCATGCTATGATGAAAGTCACTTGCAGTCTGCATCTGCTTGTGTTTCACCCTAGTATCAGGCAAGGGAAGGAAGCCTGGGTGACAGGATGCAGGCGAAGGTTTGAAAATAGCTTTGGGGATGTCAAGAAACAATGTCCAACTTCCACTGGAAAGCCACGTTTCTGCAGAGGGGAAGTAACTCAGTTCTCTAAGGATGCTTTCCCCTGAGGACAGCCCCAAAGAGCTGCATGGAATTGGCCTAGGAGGGACCTCTGGTCAAAATGCTAGCTGACATTTCCATAAGTGCCTTAAATATCTTGAAAGTGCTCCTCTCCCATCATGCCCGTGAGGCAGATATCACAAGGGTTATTATATCTGTTTTACAGATGAGGAAACTAAAGCTCAGAAAGGTAAAGAAACTTGCTTAGTCACACAACTAATAAGAAAAAAAAACAGACTCAGCTGGAAGTTCACAGAGCACACTGTTTTGCTTCACTCCAGTATACATATTCAATATCAGACAATGTGAATTTTTAAAAATTTGTTTTCTTCTATTAACATAAAATCATTTTCTCTCCCTCCTACCTCTCCAGTAGAGAAAAGAAAAGAAAAAGAAAATATATTCAAACAAAAGAAATCCTCCCATTGGCCATGCCCAAAAACTTCTATTCCATTTTGTACACTGAGTTTCTCAGCTCTCTTTCAGGAAGTGCGGCATGTTTCATCATGGATGCTCTAGAGAATTATGATTAGTTGTTGTACTGATTAGCATTCTACAGACCTTCACGGTTATTTCTCTTTGCATTATAACAAGCATTTATTTAAAAGCAAAACCAATCACTGTGTTCAAAGAGCTTGCATGTCAATATGGTAATAGTTTGTCCTATAGTTTTTTTTTTTCATTTTTATCTTATACACACCCCTGTCTTATTGTAAGACCAGGTGGGGCTGGGGGTACACAGAAGAGTCAGGGTAGCTTAGTGGATAGAATACTAGACTTGGAGTCAGAAAGAACTGGATTATAATCTTATACCTACCACTTCCTATGGGATTATGGACAAGTCCTATTTTACCCCTCGAAGCCTCGGTTTCCTCATCTGTAAAATAAGGATAATACTGGTAATATCTACCTCAGAGGATTGGTATGAGTCTGATGAATTCTGTGTAAAATCTGTTGCAAATCTGGAAGCCATATGTATATAAATGTCATCTGAAATTTGTTTCTCCTTGCACAGCACATATTAATACATGTATTTAACTTAATTGAATTAAAACTCAGGACCCCTGATTCAAAAACCAGTTTTCTTTCTGCTACTACTCACTGAATCCCTCTGCAACCCCTTCCAGTCCCAGGAGATAGCTAGATTCAGTGGAAAGAGCACTGGTTGTCCTCAGATGTTGTGGTTCAGTCATATCAGTTGTGTGTGACTCTCATGACCCCTTTTTGGGTTTTTTTGACAAAGATATTGGAGAGGTTTGTCATTTCCTTCAGTTTATTTTACAGATGATAAAACAGAGTTAAGTGACTTGTAGAGGGTCACACAGATAGTAAGTCTTCAGAAGTCTTATTTTCAAATCCTACTTCTGAGACATATTCACTGTGTGATCTTGGTAAATCACTAACCTCCCTGGGCCTCAGTTTCCTTATCTATAAACTAAGAAGATTGTACTATCTGATTTCCAAAGACCCTTCAACCTTTATATCTATGAATCTTTGACTACCTTCACTTTCTTGTTTCACCTTTACCCTTTTAGATCCTAAAGTCCATTAAGACTCCCAAATCATTATCTCAAATGTTGAATTATGCCTCCCCCATCTCTTTCTCATGAAATATAGTTTGGGAGCCTAAGTGCAGATTTTATACTTTTTTCCTTTAAACTTCATCTTATTAGATTTTGCAATTTGATTCCATATTTTGGCGATCTTCTTGAATTGTGACTTTGTCATTTCATCTGCTGACTGTCCCTTCCAGTTGTGTACCATCTGGAAATTTGATAGGATTGTCATGGATCCTTTCATCCAAGTCACTAACAAAATGTTATACAGAATAAGTCAAGAGCAAATCCCTGAGGCCCTTCATTAGAGATCTCTATTTCCATTATTAATTCACTACCATTTGGATCTATTTATTTGATCAATTCTGGAAGCAGTTAGGTGGTACATTGGATAGAGCTCTGGCCTGGGGTTCAGGAAGACCCGAGTTCAAATTTTGACTCCTACTTAGTAGCTGTGTGACCCTGGGCAAATTTCTCAATCTGTTTTCTCATCTGAAAAACAAGGATAATAATGATACCTGTCTCCCAGGGTTCTTGCAAGGATCAAATGAGATAACATGTGAAAAGTATTTTGCAAACCTTAATGCCCTTTATAAATGCTAGTCATTGTTGTTCTTGGGATTCTGAATGCACTTAATAGAAATTTAGCCCACAGGTTCTCAAGCCTTTTGGTTTCAGAATGCCAAAGAAATTGTGTGTATTCATTGACAGATTGATTTTATAAATCCATTGATAGCTACCAAGTTAAAAATTAAGATACCTTAGTATTATTTCAAAAGTAGTTTTGACTTTGCAGATTTCTTGAAAGGGTCTTGGGGACTCCCTGGAATCCCTAGACGATACTTTCAGAATCTGATCTACAAAGGTAGTGAGAGAGGTTTTTTTTTGTTATTTGGTTTTGATTTTTGGCCAAGTATTTTGCTAAAATCTAAGTAAACTATGTTTAAAGAATCCTCTCCCTCATTTGCCATTCTGGTAACTCGGTAAAAAAGGAAATCACTTTTTCTTCAAGAATTCCTACTAAACCTAGTAATCACTCTTTCCTTCTCTGTACCTTGAGTAATTATTCTTTTAATACTGTGTTCTAGTATTTTGATGGCTGAAAGGTAAACTGACTGACCTACCATTTCGAAGATTCTCTCTCTCTCTCTCTCTCTCTCTCTCTCTCTCTCTCTCTCTCTCTCTCCTCCCTCCCTCCCTCCCTCCCTCCCTCCCTCTCTCTCTCTCTCTCTTTCTCTCTCTCCCTCTCCCTCTCCTTCTCCCTCTCCCTCTCCCTCTCCCTCTCTCTCTCTGTCTCTGTCAACACCTAGTCTTCTCTGGTCCTTCAACATCCCTTCCAATCTCTTTTATTTAAAAAAGTATATACTTGTAAAATATATATATATTTGTTGTACCTCAGCAATCCCTTCTGACTATTATTACTTCAGTACCCTGGTTGTGGTTTGTCTATGTCTAGGTACTTGAAAGAATCAGGTGCAGCTTGGTGTGTTCTTCCTATCTCCTCATTTATCTTGTTATTACCTACTCACTAAGTACTTTGATGCTATTTTAGTCCAAAGATCATTGTTCTTGGCAATGCCAATGCTTCTCATAAGAAGCAAAACAAACTTTGAATGATTCTGTCTTCTCTTCATCATCCATTACCACTGGCTTATCTGCCTTGATCAATGATTTCCATAACTCGTTTTATCCTTCTTATTTTCTCAATCTACTCAAATGGATCTGTGAGCTCATCACTGTCTATGTTCTCTGCTCCAATGCAGATTGCAACCCAATGAGCCTGTTTCTTATTTATGTTTACCCAAAGTTCATCCCAAGAAGTCTACCAAATGGGCTGTTGTTCTTCCACTCATTTTTTTTCTTTGTAAGGAGAGAGGTACCAGTGAAGCACATGGGCTGTCCACCACTTGTCCCTTTCTTTTACTCCATAACCAGTCCATCTTCATTTTGAATTGTACCTTTTCCTAATGGTATCTTTTGTTCTGGGTCTCTTTCAAAGTTCTGTTTTTCTGCTGTTTGTTTTCTGCTGCAATCTGTTCACACCTAGCTTTCTTTTTGGATCATATAACTATGAAAACATTTTTAAACATATTTTAATTATCTTTAGCCTTCATCATTAACCTAAACTCATTGTGAACTTTCTAATTTCTCAATACTCTCTACCATGCTTTCTATATTCAACCTCCCTTAGTTACTTCTGCTTCTATCTTCCATAAATTTCTTATAAAAATCTAAGTTGAGGTACCACTGAGTACATATAGAAAATGTCCCCCTTTTCTCTTATCATGAGAATTATTTCTCTCTCTTCAGAATTCTGTTTCTTAAGAACTTTTCTTAGGCTGTCTTTCTATGTAGAATTTTACCTAATAAGGGCCTATCTATCCTTTCCATGAATCCTTTTAAAATGGCTCTCCTAAAATACAGAGTGCATCAAACTACTCCTGATATTTTATTCCTTTTGTACTATGAATTATAAAATGAATAGTCATTTCTCACCCCTTAGGGTTCCCATCGTCTTTAGTTTAGCAACCACTTTTTCCTTGTGGATCTGAATTGGGTCCACAATGTTAGTTCCCCTAGTTGCCTCTTCCACTTTTTGAATGATTGAATTATTATTGAGAGAAGCTCAGAATTTATTAACTGCACTTGGCAGAAAGAGAGAGCCAGCAGACATCCAGATAATTGCATTCCCTCACCCATCCCATCACTACTCTATACTAGGACTACTATGTATTCTCCAAATTACTCATCTATGTCTTCTTTCTGCCCAGGTCATCCCACAATAGCAGCTCTCTTCTTTTCATTGATTTTTTTCATGTGCTTACTCTATACTATCCTTTCTGAATTTCTTCATGTTAATTTATTGTCTCAATGTCCACATTACTCAGCTGACTCTACCTTTATCTTTTTTATTCCTTTTGATTATGACATAAACTTGCAGAACTATATTTCAATAATGGGTTGTTTCACCCCCCTTCCACCCTCATCACACAAAAATTCAGTAATACTTAAGAGGTCAAAACTTCTTCCTTATATTAAAACCTCCAGGTCATATTTATTATGTATTCTGTGTATTTGTACATAGATGTGATCTTTTTCATTATCATCATGAAATAATCAATTTTATTAGTGCTTTACGGATATATCTCCATTTATCTCTTTAAAATATTACTTAAATTTGCAGATGAAATTATTGAGCCTCAAAAAGGTTAAGTGACATAAATTTAGAAAGTATTGGAGGTAGGTCATGACTCTAAAAGTAGTACCCTCTTTGTTATATTACCTCTCATTTAAACCTATGTAATTGTGTCTTTGGTTGGTGATCATTTCTTTGGATTTATCTCCTCTAGTTTATAAGGCTTTTCTGCAACTCTTCTTCCTATGTTATAGTAGACATTTTAGAGGACATCTAGGTTAGAAGATACATAGGTTGTATTTCCAATCCCCTTTCCTTTCTCATTTACTTAGAAGATAAAATATAATCTTCTTTAATTAGCACAAAATCCTGCGCTATATGGCTCTGAACTACTTTTTTTTTCTAGACTGGTGTCATATTACTTGCCCTCACACACCCTGCATTCCAGACAAACTTGTCTACTTGCTACTGCCTACAAATGACATTCTACCTTCTACCTCCATGCCTTTGCATGTGGTTGGAATGCTCACCTTCCTGACCTCCCCCTCTTGGAATCCTTAGCTCCTTTTAGCTCAAAAGCCACATCATACATGAAACCCCTTCCTAAGCCCCCCATTGTTAGGGCTCTTCCCAGAACACGAAATTATTTTTGTATTATATTTGTGTGTACATCACTCACACACACACACACACACACACACACGTGTATTTGTGTTGTAGTAGTGGCTATAAATATTTAATGGGCGGTGGATGTGGCTCGTTCACCTATGGATCACCATTTGACAGAATGAGTCAGGACTACGGATGGTCTCCAGGGCCATGGTAGCCATTATTAATCATTGGACCACCCATTGGTGGGCTAAAACAAGGGAAGAGGGGAGAATCTGGCTACTTTGGTGGTGTGTTCTTTCCTTCATAGTTGAAATATAAGCCTTTTGAGGTTGAGGACCACTTCATTTTTGTCTCTGTACCTCTAGCATCAAAAACAAATCCTAGAACATGTCAGTCATTAAACAGATAAATGCTTATTTAATTGAATGAATTTAAAGTTTTCTTCATTAGACTTTAATATGATTATTAATTTGAAATGAATTTCAGACTTTCTTAATCAAATTTTTTTAAAATTTTAGATAAATACAGGTTATCAGCCCTCACTATGTACACTTCATCCCTATCTAAGAGCATCTTATTCTTAAATTTTAAGCTGTGGTCCAGAAATTCAGTCCTTTTCTCAGAAACCATCCTTTTCACAATCTGGTTACTTCTCACATCTGTCTTTCTCTTTCAGAAGCTCTGCTTTTCACTGATGTAATGATGAGAACATATGTTCCTCTGAGAGAGGGGAATCTTTATTTTTTTGTGCTCTGGGCCCCTTTAGCAATTTGTGATGCTTATGAATTTCTTATAAGAATGAGGTTTTTAAGCACATAAAATAAAATATGTACAATTATAAATGAAGCTAATTATATTGAAATATAATTTTAAGGACAAGTTAACGTATTTAAGTTTGAGAATCCTTGCACTAAGAGCAGAGGATCATTGACTTACAGCTGAAACTGACTTCTGAGGTCCTCTGATCTTCTTCAGTTTCTTAACCAAGACTATATAATTTCTAACACATTGTGGGTTCCTCCTGGTGGTACTAATTGTGTCTACTGAATCACTAGAATGGTAGTAGTAATTAAATTTGAACTCAGTGATTTCCAAAGACTTTTTTCTCACAATAAATCTGTCACTGTAGGTCCTCAAGTTATGACAGGATGGCCACTTTAGGAATTCTGTAAAGTGGATTCTCAGTCAGGTATGGTTTGAATTATAAGACTTTGGATATATTCCCACAATATAATAAGCATCCACAATTCTATTGATAATCACTGCTAAGTAATTTAACACTTGATGCTTCTGTAGTGTACCATGTATTTTTGTTTTGTCTTCCTAAATATACTGTAAGCATCTGAAGAACAGGGGCTATGATTGGAGTAGTTTGAATGCAAAGCAGTGTGGAAAACCGGTTCTGCAAAAAGAATATGGAAAAGTTCATTTTTATCCTGATGGTCTTCCTCAGGCACTACAGTGTAAGGGCTGAGTAAGGACTATGCTCTCTATAGCTCTCAGAGTCAAAAACCTTCTGTCCCTACTTCTATCTCCTTCTGGCAGCAGTGCCAATTTATTGTCATTGAGTATGTAAATTTGTGGAATTTCTTATTTAGGATTTAGCTCTGACCTGCTACCTACTGGGCAAATCCATCTCATTTTGAAGCTGCCATATTTCATTGAGTTCAAGTCCCATAACCCCACTATAATGGAGTTAATTATCCACAAAAGCAAAATAGCAGAATTAAATACTATTCAGGGGTATGCTGAAGCCTACTCAAAAAGACTGGAATTGATTGTTAAATTTTCAGTGTGATCATTTACACCATGGAAATCATTGAATACTATACTACAGATCAAGGCCTGATTTATTGTTTTGTTTTGTTTTGGTTTTTTTATCATATTTAATAAAGTAATGAAGAAAATGTTAATAATGTAAATTAAATTTAAAAGTGTGCTTTCTACACATTTCTTTTTAGAGAATTGGTTTTAAACATTAACCAGCATAGCACTGACTGTTTGCCCTATTTACTCTTAGCATGGAGTTGAAAGGAAAATAGATAATACATATTCATGAGAAAATAATTCATAATCAAAGCTCCTACAAAGGAGCTATGAGCCTCACCTTTTCCTATACCCCAGTAGCACCTCCACACAGAGAATACAGAGGCTGCTTTAAATCAAGAGTTCTAGGAAAGTTTGTTTAGTTCTTTGCTGCTGTTCCCCTTTGCAGAGCATTCAAAATAGTGCCCAATTCCATACTCAACTTATGTTTCTGATAGGACTGGTCTTTTGATCCTGAAACAGAACCTCTACAGGGAACCTGGATATGGGATTCTGCATGGCTTGAACTTGGGATCTTGGCAGTCTCTGAGGAAAACTGAAGCATTAGTAGAAGGTGATGTTCTCAATTCAGGTTTCTGTGTGTGTGTGTGTGTGTGTGTGTGTGTGTGTGTGTGTGTGTGTGTGTGTGTGTGTGTGTGTGTGGTATGAGTGGGGAAGAATTGCTGATTTCATCTGACCATAGTTAGATCATCATGGAGAAAGGTGAAGGAAATCAACCACTAGTTTCAACAGAATTTCCCTCACTATTTTTGGTTTTTGTACTTCTCTCCCTATTCAGTTTCATCAGCTTTTGTCTTTTACAACTCAGCACTTACACTTGTTCTCTTCCTTTATCCAGCCCCCAAACCTATGAAGGTTTTGGTAGGAATTTAGGGGAATAGTAACTTAACTGCCTTAGTACTTCCAACTGCCCCTACTTAGTACTAGGCAAAGTACTAGTAGCAGGTGTGAGTAACCCTAACCTTAAATGCGTATTAATTGAACTCAAATACCTAAATAAGATGAGTGCATTGAAGAAAGAAATATGAGAAAAAGTGACAGTTTGGTGACAGACTTTCTATGAACTATTTTGTCTAGAAGCTACCTGCTACTAGGCTAAGATAAACTACCTTGTATTTTATACTACTCCAGAATAGAAGAGACATTAGATTTTTTGGAACAATCTCCTCATTTTATTTTAATGTTGATTGACACCCTTTCTTTTATTTATATCAATGTCACTTGCAATTAATTTAACCCAACTTAAGTTCCCAAAAGAGGCCCCTCTAATAATATATAAGGATAGTCAAATCATATCTACCCACCAGACATGCCCCTGGTTCGTTTTAGTTCTAATGAAAATCCCACCTTAAATAGCCTCAATTCCAGAGAGAGCTTGATTTGTATGTATTTATTTGAAAATTGTCTTCCCTTTGAGTTCAGGGACTACTTTTTCCTCTCTTTGTATTTCCAACACTTAGTATCTTACCTGGCATACAGTTGATATTTAATAAATACCTGATGATAGATTGATACACCAAAATAGTTTAGTCATTCCACACTTGATGAGTACCTTCTGTGTTTATGAAACAAATCTGAAGAAATAGCATTATATGAGCTGTCATCAATAAAAAGGCAAAAATCAAACAGTTCTAGGAATATATTACAAAGTAAAAACCATCTAAACCATTTTACATTGTTTAAAAAACAGAAAAATTGATTTTTGTGTCCTCTTCTTTGCTACCACACAAAGTTATCCTAAAATATTTTTGCACACATATGATACTTCCTTCTGTCTTATACTTATTTGGGGGTGTATACTAAAAAGTGATATCAATGGATCAAAGGGTGTGCATAATTTAGTGACTTAAAAGGCAGAGTTTTAAGTTGGTTTAAAGCATAGTTGGATCAATTCACAACTCCACCGAGAGTATCCTGCAGCTCCTCAAACATTTGTCAATTTCACCATTTTTCACTTTTGTCCATCTGAATTGTGTGAGCTGAAACTTCAGAGTTATTTTAACCATTTAACCATAAGGAGTTCATTGTTATAAGATGTAGAATTCTAGTTTCAGTATGATTTCTGTCCAACAGCTTTCCCATTTTCTGATCATTTTTAATAAATTCTTACTGTAGTAGTTAATATTTTTGAGTTTTTCAAACAGTAATCTTCTTTCCTTGATTTCTTCTACAATGTGCTTAATGAGTGTAGTTTGATGTTCAATTGTTCTGTTTAAACAGTACCAAATAGTTTAGATGGTTACTGCTTTGTAGTATATTCCTAGAACTGTTTGATTTTGACTTTTTTTTGATGACAGCTAATATAATTCTATTTTTTCAGATTTTGTGTAATCAATAAATTGAGACCTACTTTGGAGAGTTAAACAAAATTCATTTTGAGGAAAGAAACATCAAAAATTCTGAAGGGAAATAATGAAGAAAGAAGGCATGCAAGGGGCCCATCATTACCAATTAATCAACAAGCACTCATTATGTGCCTATGTTTTCCAGACACTATATCAAGGTAAAATGTGATATCTGGAAAGGCAGTGACTTGCCCATCTCTGGAGCTCTTTAAGCAAAGATTGCCAGGCATGTTGGAGGCATTCATAAAGGTTTTGAATTAGTATCAATGAGTTCTCTCCAACTTTCAAATTCTGTGGTACTTTACTAGCTTCATTTAATACTATTCATATTTGTATACTCTGTCCAACAGTTGTTTTTCAAATTCACCTTGCTCTAATAGGCTTCTCCAAATTTTTAATGACAACCCTCATGCCTAGAAACATTATAGATTTTTTAGCTCTAGCTTTCCTTCAAGGTACAGCTCAGTTTCTGTGATGATGAAAACTTTCATACTCCCAGACAAAAGTTCCCACTCCTTCTGGAATTTTTCTGGATGTCTTCTTTGCCCTCATCACATTCTATCTCACATCTATTTATTTATGTGCCCTGTCTATCAGTTTTCAAGCTTTCAAGATCAGGGAATGTACCATTTTGTCATTGAATCCCCAGCACTGAGGCAAGGATGATATTGTGGAAAGAATACTAAGAATTCACTGGATATGGGCTCAGATTCTGTCTAGACACTTGCTACTTGTGTGATCTTGAACAAGCCACTGAAAGTCTGTTTCCCCATCTATCAAATAAAGAGATCAGATTAGATCATCTCTGAGGTCCCTCCCTGCTCTTATAAAGATCTTATGACCTTTATTATCATAGTTTCTTAATAACCATGTATTGAATCAAACTGTGCTGAATTGAATTGAAATGAATCTTGGTCAAATTCAGAGGTAAGTATATTTAGGTGCCTTTGACTCCTCTAATGTCCCATTATATGTGTGTATATGTGTGTGTGTGTGTATCCATATATATATATATATGGATACACACACACATATAAGTGCAAATTTGACCCTCAGGCAACTAATTGATATGATAACTAGAACAATGGACCTGAAGTCAGTATGGTCTAACTCCAGATCTGGCACTGAGATACTTACTAGCTGTGTCACCCTGGATAAATCATTTAATCTCCCTGAATTTTGTTTCCTCATCTGTACAATGAGTGCATAATAGCACCTACCTTGTAAGGTGGTTGAGAGAATAAAATGAGATAATTTTTGTGAAGGGCTTTGCAAACCTTAAGCACTACAAAAATGCTATCTACTATTATTTTCCTTTATATATGAAAATATTATATATTCTCCTTTATATCTCTAAGCTGACTTACAGATTCAGCTGTCCTGTGTTCTATGAAACAAATCATGCAGCAAGTGCAAAAAGAATAAAAACCCAACAGTTTTTCCTTCAAAAAGCTTATAATCAATAATAGAAATGAAAATGTGATACATACAAGATAAGCACTATGGATTAGGAGGAGGAAGAAACTACCTCCCATCCATTGTCATTCTTTCCTATATAATTGTCCTTTTCTTTTTTTTTTCTGAGCTTGGGGAGAGTGGGGTGATATTGGAGGAAATGCTGAGGGCAGAAGATATCTTTTCTTAACCTACTGAGATAAGGAATTAGTGCTAGAACTTTGAACAAGTGATGTCTACCCAAAAGTTGTTCTGACTGAGGATACCCTTCTTTTCCCTCTCTATCTATCCCACACCTGGCATCCATTAACATTGTGCATCAGAGCTAAGGCATTATCTTTCCAGGAATACCCCACTGAAAGAAAAAAAATACTACTAGAAAGGGTGATATTTCAAGCTATATTAAGCTATTAAAGCCCCATGTGACTTTTCAAAAATCAGATGAGATAGAAAGATCCTGGAGAAATAAAACATGGGACTGGTATGCTTTAATTGTTTCTTTCCCCTCCCAGCCTACCTCCCCATCCCCTCAGTTCTGTATCTATTAGTCCTGGCTAGCTGATGCTACAGAAGTAATTCACAGTCAAGTACATTGTGACTTGCATATATAGTCACTTAATAATTATGTACTGAATGAATGAACAAAGGAATTGGTGGTACATTGGGAGGCAGCAGTAGGTAGCCATATCATTTTTTTTTAATTTAACTTTTAACATTTATTTTCACAAAATTTTGGGTTACAAATTTTCTCCCCTTTTATCCCCTCCCCCCCCCAAACCCAAGCATTCTAATTGCCCCTGTGACCAATCTGCTCTCTCTTCTATCCTCCCTCTCTGTCCTTGTCTCCGTCTTCTCTTTTGTCCTGTAGGGTCAGATAGCTTTCTTTACCCCTTAACCTCTATTTCTTATTTCCTAGTGGTAAGAACATTACAGTTGATCCTAACACTTTGAGTTCCAACTTCTTTAGCTCCCTCCCTCTCCACCCCTTCCCTTTGGAAGACAAGCAATTCAATATAGGCCAAATCTGTGTAGTTTTGCAAATGATTTCCATACTAGTTGTGTCGTATAGGACTAACTATATTTCCCTCCATCCTATCCTGTCCCCCATTACTTCTATTCTCTTATGATCCTTTCCCTCCCCATGAGTGTCGACCTCGGATTGCATTCTCCTCCCCATGCCCTCCCCTCTATCCTCCCCCCCACCCTGCTTGTGCCCTTGTCCCCCACTCTCCTGTATTGTGAGATAGGTTTTCCTATCAAAATGAGTGTGCATTTTATTCTTTCCTTTAGTGGAATGTGATGAGAGTAGACCTCATGTTTTTCTCTCACCTCCCCTCTTTATCCCTCCACTAATAAGTCTTTTGCTTGCCTCTTTTATGAGAGATAATTTGCCCCATTCAATTTCTCCCTTTCTCCTCCCAATATTTCTCTCTCACTGCTTGATTTCATTTTTTTTTTTAAGATATGATCCCATCCTCTTCAATTCACTCTGTGCACTCTGTCTCTATGTATGTGTGCGTGTGTGCATGTGTGTGTGTGTACTCCCACCCAGTACCCAGATACTGAAATGTTTCAAGAGTTACAAATATTGTCTTTCCATGTAGGAATGTAAACAGTTCAACTTTAATAAGTCCCTTATGACTTCTCTTTGCTGTTCATGTTTTCATGGTTCTCTTCATTCTTGTGTTTGAAAGTCAAATTTTCTTTTCAGCTCTGGTCTTTTCATTAAGAAAATTTGAAAATCCTCTATTTCATTGAAAGACCATTTTTTCTCTGGAATTATTATACTCAGTTTTGCTGGGTAGGTGATTCTTGGTTTTAGTCCTAGTTCCTTTGACTTCTGGAATATCCTATTCCATTCCCTTCGATCCCTTAATGTAGAGGGTGCTAGATCTTGTGTTATCCTGATTGTATTTCCACAATATTTGAATTGTTTCTTTCTAGCTGCTTGCAATATTTTCTCTTTCACCTGGGAATTCTGGAATTTGGCCACAATGTTCCTAGGAGTTTCTCTTTTTGGATCTCTTTGATGCGGTGTTCTGTGGATTCCTTGAATATTTATTTTGCCCTCTGGTTCTAGAATCTCAGGGCAGTTTTCCTTGATAATTTCATGGAAGATGTTGTCTAGGCTCTTCTTTTGATCATGGTTTTCAGGTAGTCCCAGAATTTTTACATTGTCTCTCCTGAATCTCTTTTCCAGATCAGTTGTTTTTCCAATAAGATATTTCACATTATCTTCCATTTTTCCAATCTTCTCGCTATGTTCTGTGATATCTGTCATTCTCACAAAGTCCTTAGCGTCCATCTGTGCCATTCTAGTTTTGAAAGAACTATTTTCTTCAGTGAGTTTTTGAATCTCCTTTTCCGTTTGGCTAATTCTGCTTTTGAAAGCATTCTTCTCCTCATTGGCTTTTTGAACCTCTTTTGCCAATTGAGTTAGGCTAGTTTTCAAGGTGTTAATTTCTTCAACATTTTTTTGGTTCTCCTTTAGCAGGGAGCTGATCTGCTTTTCATGCTTCTCTTTCATCCCTCTCATTTCTCTTCCCAGTTTTTCCTCCACCTCTCTAACTTGATTTTCAAAATTCTTTTTGAGCTCTTCCATGGCCTGAGCCCATTGGGTGGTCTGGGACACAGAATCCTTGATTTCTGTGTCTTTGCCTGATGGTAAGCATTGTTCTTCCTCATCAGAAAGGAAGGGAGGAAATGTCTGTTCTCCAAGAAAGTAGCCTTCAATAGTCTTATTTCTTTTCCCTTTTCTGGGCATTTTCCCCAGCCAGTGACTTGACCTCTGAATATTCTCCTCACACCCACCTCGCCTCCTGGTCCTCCCAGCCAGCGTTTGGGGACTGAGATTCAAATGCTGCTTCCCGCCTTAGGGCTTTTGGTGGGGGCAGGGCTGCTATTCAGTGTGAGAATTAAGTTCAGGTGGTCAGGTTGGGGCAGGGCCGCCTCTCAGGCTCAGTTCCCTCAGGGGGTTTATGTACAGACCTTCCACAATGGATCCAGGCTCCCGCCCGTTTGGGGAGCCCCCGTCCGCAGCCGCCGCTCAGGTTCTATCTCCCCGGGGGGCCTGAATTATAGGGGCACCCCACTCCCCTCTCAACCCGCCAAATAGACTCTCTCACCAACCCCCGTCACCTGTGGGTGGAGGGGCTTGTGCGGCCGCTGGAGATCCCGTCCCTGAAGCCTGCTTGGATCTGTACCTCTCGGAGCCGCGGCCGCCGCAGGTCTGGGCTGGGTTCCGTGTCTGCAGCGCGACGGACCTTTTGCGAGAGGTTTGCAGGTCCCTCTGTGGGTGGAGGGACCCGCGTGGCCGCTGGAGATCCCGTCCCTGTAGCCCGCTCGGATCTTTTCCTCACGGTGTCGTGGCTGCTGCGGGGCCGCCCTCCTCTCCCAGTCCCAGCGCCCAGTCCGCAGTGCGAAGGACCCCCCACAAGAGGTTTGCAGGTCTCTCCCGGAACAGAAATCTCCCTCGCTCCAATATTCTGTGGCCTCTGGGTACAGAATTCACCGTGAGTTGGTCCCCTCTAGCCGTTCTGTGGGTTGTGGGTTCGGAGCTATGTGTATGTGCGTCTTTCTACTCGGCCATCTAGGTAGCCATATCATTGACTGGGAAAGGAAGGTGACATTCTAATTACGATAGTTTTTGGTGCAGTGATAAAACTGCTGAGCATGGAGATTTGATGTATGGCTGCTGTTTTAAACACTAGTCATGTGATTTTGGAAAAAATTCCCTCAATCTCATTTTGTCATCTGTAAAATGGGAATTATGGCATTAGTATTGCCTACCTCACAACTACACAGTAAGCAAAATGCTTTGTAAACAATAATGAGTTATATACATAAAGGTTCACAGGAACAAAAAGGATTATCACTATTTTTACGGCAGTAATTCGAACGATTATCATTATTTATTTATATGTATGAGGAAGCAATGTCTGCTGACAATTGAGGGCAGCAGTATTGATCTTTTATGATAGGAGGATTTTTAAAACATCAATAGGAAGTCAGTTCTTATATTCCCTCCTCACAGATTTAGTAGGAGAAAAAATGACTCTGAGATTGAATTTGATTTTTCTTGTCAACCCTGCAGCTCCCTCTCCAGGCTACACTCAAGCTTGTGCTCATAGAATAGATCCCCTAAAGCACAGCTACTACCCCAGGTTGAAAACACTCAATGGATTATTAGCATATTAGAAGTACAGCTCATATTTACCATCATGTCTACCTTGAAACAATCAACTCAAAGTAAAGTCATTTACTAAAAATGTCATGGCATAAATAGTATTAAAAAAATAACAACACAATATTGCTCCCACTGACCTGGGGTTTTAGCACATAGCATCAGCAGGAAAAATGATCAACTACATAGATTACAGTAGTAGAAAGATGTACACATAGGGAACCTAGATGGCTAATAAAACTTTTACCTGCAGTCCTACAGTGCCCTGATATCTTGTCTTTTCTCATGTTTTTCACATACTGCTCCCTTTCTATACATCATCTTTGTAGGGCTTGTGGTTTCACTGGGTTCCATGGAAATTCTCTCTACAATTCAACTAGACTCAGTTGGACTCTGTTCCTGTTCTATCCTAAGCAGGGTATTTCCTACTGGGTAACTTGCTCCTGAGGAGTAAGGGGAGAAAGACCATGTTACCCTTAAAAGGCAGTAATCTCCTCCTCTGCTGCTTTACAATAGAAGAAGTCCAAGTAGAGAGAAGAAAAAATAACATTCTCTTCATAATGGGTTTTTCCTGCTTAGCTGACTTTCTTCTTAAGTGCCACACATCACATTTTTCCAGAAGTAGCTAGCTAACTTCTTTTTCATATTAATCCAAGGAGCACGGCTAACCAACCCTTCATCTACCCAATGCTTAGCCCCTCTTTATACTGTCAGATTGGGTGAGGAATTTCCTGAGACTTCTTACAAGAGAAAAGAATATTTCATTTACAATGAATACTCAATGTCTAAAAGGGTCACATTCACAAAGTATAAGTGAGTCACATCAAAGTCTGGAAGAGGATGAACCCTTGTATCATGGAATTTCATCAAACAGGTGAGGTAGACTCAATTGACTAAGAGCTCCTGGATCAACTCCTCATTCTTTGAAGGATATCATTTTTGATAAAGATGTTATATGTGTGATGACTATCAGAATAGGAGTTGAAGAAGAAGTTATAGAGTTACGGAAAGGTACAGTTGGGAAGAGAACAGATATAGGGAATAAATACTTTAAGCATCTGTCATGTACCAAGTACTTTGATAAGTGTTTTAGAAATGTTATCTCACTTGATTGGGAAGAAACTTAGAGACCTTTGCTATAACCTTTTCACAAACAAGGAAATTGAAAACCTAGAAGTTCAAGTGAGTTAACTAGGGCCACATTGCCAGCAAATGGTAGATTCGGGATCTGAACCTTTTGGAAAAGACTATTGTTCTCTCTACTGAATGGTATTCCTTCCTGCAATCAATCAATGACTGAATGAATAAACAAATGAATGAGTGAATGAATGTATGTATAAATAAATACATGAATGAGCACTTGCACAAATAAATACATGAATGAATAAATGGATCAATAGATGAACGAATGAATGAAAATAAGCCAAAACATGACAATGTTCTACATAAAAAAAATCCAAACTTAGAATCTTAAGATCTGAATGAATAAAACACTTTTTAGAAGATTTTTCCAAGCCATCTATCTTAGGAAATATTTAGACAGACAAGTACCTATGGCATTTTCTTTTTGCACTCAGTAGCTCTGGGATTTCCCTGTCATAGATATACAGACTTTCACAGTTTGGTTTGCATTTTTCATTTGGTCTAAATCAAACAGTCAATTCCACTTCTCTGTCTTATGCAGCCCCCTCCCCCCAAAAAAATCAAGTCTCCATTGAGATTAATATATCCATCCTACTGATTCATGTAAATCTGAAGGTTAAACAACTCTTTGCAAAAACATTGGGTTCTGAAATGGCCCATTGCTATAACCTCAGTCTCTGCAAGGTTCTATTCCATCTGTAGGAACTCTGGCCAATACATCTAGTCAGAAAAGATGGTCCTCTGAATAATTTAGATTGGGAAATGCAGGTAACTCATGTTACCTGTTGGACTTTCAGCTAGATGGTATACTCTTTAGGGTACTTTTAAGCTCAAAAATTCTATCATGTATTCTCAAATATGAATATAAACCACCTCCCCACTTTAAAAAGTCCCCAGAAGTTGGCATCCTTCAACCTGTTTTATTTAATATTTCAGTAACTATGTTTCCATATAATTGGATTCCTTTGTAATCTTATGTATTTTATTTTCTACATTTAAAACCATCATTCTAAAAAGGGTCAAGAAGACATACACACACACAGTTAATAACTCCTATTCTATCCCATTTCCACCCTAAAGAAAATGCTTAAAGGTATATCCCTTTTTTCTCAAGTCCCAAAAGAACATAAAGTTCAAAAATTGCTTCCAGGAGGCCCTGAAATGAGAGAAGGGCATTTCTTGGCTTTATGGAGGCAGTTGGTTGATGGGAGAGTCTCATTTAAGGGAAGAATATAGTCTCCATGCTTTTGAAAATACCATCAATTTTCTTCTGGGGCATTTTTAAAGAAGTTGTACCTGAGCCATGGAATGTGAGCAAAGATGAATTTCAACACACACAATACAAAACTAAACAGGTTAGAGATAAAGCCAGAACTAAGCCCCAAGACACAATGGAAGGTAGGGGGCTGATCCCACTTAAGAGCTCCCAGCACAGCTCAGGAAACCAGTGCCTGCTGCTTATAACCTACAGAATTGTAAGGGCATTGGTTATTTAGAAAAACAAAACCTAGGCTTCAGGGCTTGAGATCACCAATCAACTGAGAGTATAACTCATAGGCAAGGGCGGCACTTAGAGGTTGTTGCTGGTGTCAGAAGGAGCAAAGGACAAGGCTTAGGTTGGGTAATTTTTTAAGTATAAGTAGCCTATCTCAGACAAAGCACTAAAGAAGAAGGAACAAGGAAAATAATCTGAGTCTTTTCTTGAATTCCAACATCCTTCTTAACATTTGCTTTCACAGATTATGAGAAAGTCTTCAATTTTCAACTGATTATTTGGCTAATAACTCACATTTCTCTTTTCTCTGTTTTAAAGAGAAGGAAATTAAGACTGAGGGAGGTTGGGTGACTTGTCCACATTCATACAGATAATAAGTACTTGTGTTAGGATTTAAAGCCTAGGTCTTCTTGATGCCACATATAATATTACACACTGCACCAAACCATACCTTTATCACTCTGCTCCCTGACTTAAAAAATGGTTTAAAGTAAAGAGACATATTTCTGTAGCAAAAATTATTAAAGGTCTTCTCTCTATCATTCTTTTTCTTTCTATCATTTTTCCTGTATACTCTGCCAGATTAATTTCTTATAAGTTTTGATGAATAGATGCTAGAGGAAGGTTACTCATCCTTTTTTGAGCAGTCACTTTTCATTGTATAATAATAGCTGGTATTTCTTTTCTATTTTAAGGATTACAGGGAGCACTTTCTCCACAATTCTGGTATGAATTAGGTAGATGAAATATTATAACTCTAAAAATAGTAATAATAATTAACCTCATTTTCCAGATCAGGAGAATGAGGTAAAAAAATAACAATAGTAAGCAGTTTGTCCAAAATTACAGTTTCACAGGATTAGAACATAGATCCTCCAAACCAGGTATTCTTAAAATGGACCCATAGGCATATTCCAAAGGATCCATGAACTTGTTTATTGTTAAATAATTGTATTTTTATTTGTAAATATTTTTAATATTTTAATAATTTTAATATCACTATATTAATATTTTAAATAATTGTATTTCTGTATAATTCATTCCTTCTGTAATCCTAGGTACTTTATCATTCACATATACCTGGGTATATTTTATATGGGTAATAATATGGTATAATATGGGTATAATAATAGGTATAATATGGGTAATTTTAGGGGTCACCAGACTACCAAAGGACTCTATGATACACAAAAAGATTGAGAACCCCTGGTTGGACCCAAGTCCAGTCCTATTAAGAATCATAAACCTGAAAGGAAAATTTTAGATCATCAACTTGGAACAAGTGGTAAAATGACTTGTCCAAAGTATGTGACAAGACCCATATCCAAACCAAGGAGACAGTTATGGTATATTAGAAAGAGGGCAAGTTTTGGAATCAGAGGACTAAGTTACTGACTTTAGCCTAGCCACACAAGTGTTTTGAATTCTGGAAATGCAATTTAATACCTAAGGGTCCTTGGGCAAGTCTCTTGTTCTTAGTTTCCTCAAAAATAAAATAGTCATCTAAATCATACAACGGATAGAGCACTGGACTTAGAATCTGGAAGATTTAAGTTGGAATTTTTTGGGATGTGATAAGGGGTAATCAAAGAAGAAAAAAAACTTTCTGGGTAGAAAGAGAACTCAGGCCTCCAAGGTAAACTTGCCTAGAGATGAATATTGACTCCAAGATATCATGCCCTTCTAAAAAAACAAGGTCTCAAAAAAGCAAAGTGAAGACTGGGTGACTAGGTGTTTAGTCCAACATAAGGAAGATTCATTCTTTAGATATGACTGCCTACTTCTCTTCCATCACTTCTATAATTCTTTGATAAATAGGACATATATTTGTTAAGTATTTATTGAAGATGATATAGCAATGATAGGAAAACTTCAGTTCTCTCACATTCTTTTGTCAAAAGCAAAAGTGCTTATCAATTCTTGTCCTGCCTTTATATTAATTTCATTCTTTAAAAGTTAGAAGAAGCAACTAGAAAACCTGAATTCTGAACCTGATTCTGACCAAAAAAGGAGCAATTGAAATAGAAATGGAAGAAGTCTTGCAGGGAGTGACTATTTCATCTCAGAATTTATGACAGGGTTGTAGGTAGAAACTGAATGTAGTCTGAGGGTTTGGGAAGGACAGATTTCAAAGAATCGGGAGAATAAATAGAATTCCTTGGCCTAAACATTCTATAAGAGAAGTGGGTCCAAATAGTAGGAAAAGTCTTGAGAATGAAACTCTACAGACACAAATGGGAACAATTCCAATAAAGAGGGAAATGTTCAAAAATACCAATGTGAGAAAATTAATTCACCAATTTAAACTTTTAAAAGACATATATAGAAAATGGAAACAAGGAAGGATAATAGAGGATGAATATGAGAATATGGCACAGGTCTGTAAGATCAGAGTCAGAAATACTAAAATGAAGTACGAGTAAGTGTCATTGCTAATCCCTTTTTAGGATCTTAGAAAGATCATGGGAATTGGGAGATGGGCCATTGAACTGAATGCATTTCTCAATTTTCATAAAAATAAAGAGTATAGAATTTATAAACTGCATGACTGATTACTGACAAAATTCTTAAATGTGCCATCCAAAAGGACAGTTTTGAGACATTTAGAAAGGGAAGTGATGATCTCTAAGAGACAACATCTTCATCAAGAATAAGCCATATCAAACTCATTTCATTCCATTTCTTTTGGCAGTGCTACAAGACTGGGAAAGCATCATATTGCTGTAGATACATGGCAAGTAGATGTAGGCAAGATATTTGACAAGTCTCATGCTATCCTATGGATAAAGTAGAAATGCACATCCTAAGTGTTATTAGAGTTAAATAGATTCAAAATTGAGTGAATGTTTGAATTTAGAGTCATAATTAACGAATTGCTGTCAGCTTGGAGAGAGATCACCAAAGGAATGTCCTACGTTTCTGTTCATGACCTTTGCTCATTAGCATTTGTTCAGTGATTTAGATGAAGGAATAGATAGATCATGGAATCATGGGATTTAAAGTTGGGAGCAACCTTAAGGAAGATGGAGAACAAACTCCCATTTTATAGGTGAGGAAACTAAGGCACAAGTAGGAGAAAGAATCAGCCCCAGATTACACAGATAATGAGCAGCATTGCTAGGATTCCAACCTGAATTTTCTGATTCTTCATCCACAGCTCTTTCCTCTATGCCATGACAGGCTCATCTGATCTTCAGGTGACATGAAACTGGAACAGGTAGAGAACACAATAAAGGACAGAAGCAGGATACAAAAGAAAAAAGATTCAGAGGAGACAAATGTAATATATGACATTCACTCAAGCTAAGAAATCAACTTCAAATGTTCAAAAATAATAAAATAGTACCATTTTATAGCACTTTAAGGTTTGCAAAGTACTTTACAAATACTATTTCATTTGATCTTCACGATAATCACAGTAGGTGCTGTTATTATTTTCATTTTAAGAAACTGAGGCAGATGAAAGGGAACTCAGGTGTTTCTGATTCCAAGATTAAACAGGGGACAATATGAAAGACAGCTCTGGGCTTCGCAGGTTTTTAATGTCATTATGAATCAAGGTAGTGACAGTGGAATCAAAGAAGTTAACATGATATTGTGCAAAATTAAAAGAGGCATAATATGTATAATGAGGAAGGTAACTATAGTTCCCTCTTGCTATGCTTTGCCTTGGTCAGAATAAGTGGAATATTGCATTCAGTTATGGAAAAATAATAATAGCCAACAGAAAATTATTCCTGTTTTATAAAGTGCTTTATGTATGTTATCACATTGGAGCTTCACAACAACCTTATGAGGGTTTGAAGTAATTGAAGAAGAGCTACTTTTATTATCTCTGTTTTATAGAAAAGAAAACCCAGAAACAAGGCTAAATGACTTTTGTAAAGCAGGATTCTAACTCAGGTTTACCTTATGTCTAGTCTAGTCCTCTATCCACTACTAAGGGTGGGAACCTATGACCTTGAGGCCACATGTGACCCTCTAGGCCCTGGGATGGGACCTTTTGGGTGAGTCCAAGTTTTACAAGACAACTCTTTTTATGAAGGGGATTTGTTCTGTGAAGTTTGGATTCAGTCAAAGGGCTGCACCTGGGGACCTAGAGAGCCTCATGTCGCCTTGAGGCCACAGGTTTCCCACCCCTGCTGGGGGTTCTAGGTGCCTGGTAACTGTTGGGAAAGACACTGATGTAGCAAAAAAAGGGTGACAAATATGGTTAGAGACCCAAAGAAAATGCCATAGGACAATTAATTAAATAAAATTTGATTCAGCAAATATCTATTGCACATATGACACCTCTATTCAAGTGTCTAAAAGGTTGTTTTATGAAAGAGTAACACATTTCTGTTTTGCCCCAGAGGATAAGGTAATAGCACAATGAAGATGTGGTTAATAGAGCGAGGGGCTTATAGTTGGGAAAATTTGATTTCAAAAGCTGCATTAGATACTTGCTAGTTGTGTGGTCCTGAACCACTCCCTTAACTTCTTCCTGCCTCAGTATTCTCATCTGTAAAATGAGGAAGTTAGACTAGATGATCCCTAAAGTTTCTTCCAACTCTATAAGCATGGTAGATGTTTAAATTGTTACTGAATTGTCAAATCAGGAATAGACTCTGAACTCCCCAATTTTTATTTGAAAAAAAAGTTATTTACAAACTCACCTAAATGATTTTTTTTTTGCTGTTACAAATATTTCAATAATCCTTAACTTCCTTCAAAAGACATCTCAAGTGCTGTCTCCTAAGGGGAAGCCTTATATCTTGAAATTACTTTGGATTTATTTTGTGCATCTTTGATATTTGATATTGGAAGAATAAGTTTCCTTATTGGAGAGTCATCTATGTTAAGAAATCACAGGTCCAATCACCAGTCCTACCTCCAGGTAGGACTTTACTCATCTGGAGAGAGTGTGAACTCTCTGAGGATTGTTTAATATTATTTTTTTCTTTTTATCCCTAGCATCTAACACATTGCCTGGTGCTTAATTAATGTTTTTTGGCTGATTGATCTGTGCACATAGTGTTATCCCTCCCCTTTAAAAATAGTAGTGAATATTTATAGTGCACCTACTAGTGCAGTCAGTATGCTAAACACCTTACATATATCTCATTTGACCTTCATAACAATCCTTAGCTGCGAGTGCTATTTCTATCCCCATTTTTTCAGATGAGAAAACTCTGGCAAACAGAAGTTGATTGACTTGCCCAAGGTCACACAACTAGTAAAATATCTGAGACTAGATTTGAACTCAGGTCTTCCTCACTCCAGAAGCAACATTTTATTCACTATGCTACCTAGCATTACACTAGAATATAAACTCCTTACGAGTAAGTAATATTACATAGTAAGGGTTTAGTAAATTTTGCTGAATTAAATTGAATTCAAACCTAGAATACTCCTTGGGCTAATGAGTTCCCAAAGAATATCCATCCAAGGTGCCATAAAGGAATTCCTCTTATCAGTGCTTACTTCTTTCAACAAGCATTTAAAGGATGTTCCTTGGGTTTAGTATAAAATTCAGAGAAAAGCACCATAGTGGTAGTTTCCAAGCCCTTGCTTGTTTGCTCAAGTTTTAGCTTTATCCTTTTCTCTTCTTTCATCTTCCCTAGAAGAATCCTAATCTTTTAGTCTGTTCTCATACCAGAAGCTCCCCATCCCTGATGGTTCCCCCCCTGCATCACTTAATACTGATTACATTGGTCTGTCCTGGAATGTCAGTCATAATGAATCCCACTTTAAATGAAAGGAGATGTGTGCTTTCTGAGCTGTCTGAAAATGGACAAGGTCTCCAAAGGGCATCCCCAAGAAAACAGGAGCTGCCAGGGAGAAGTGGGCCATCCTTGGCCAAACACTTGCCTCTTTTGTCTGAAACAAAGAAAAGGCCATTCAGAAATCTAATTGATTAAAATTGAGGGAAATTGCCGGACCATTGATAATTGCTGTGAAAGGCCAATGGTCCCCCTAACTGATTGTCACTTCAGAGGAAACTGACCACTAACAACCAATCAAAGGGCATTATGGAGAACAGTAACCTTTTAATGACCCCCAATTTCCCTCTCAGGAAATACTTTAGCCTTGCCTTGAAAGCCAGTCCCAAACACTTTCAGGCACCAGATTTACCTTTAATTCCTGAATCGCTTAAGGACTGAAAACGATTCACACTCCAAATTTCTTTCACATGCTTAAGAGATGGATGGGACTTGATGCTAGCCTGACTAATTCCTTTCTTTGCCAACCTTGGAATATGAAAAATGAGCAGCTCTCTTCCAACCCTGTGACTCTATAAACCAACCCTCTCATGCCCTGGGAAACACTTTGGAATCATAATAACTCAGAGCAATAGAGAGCTTTACTGTTTACAAAACACTTTACTAGGTGTGGTTTTTTATAGCAGACAAAGCTTGGAGGATGAAAAGAACATTGAATTCGGGAATCAGGCAGCCTTGGTTCAAATCTCAGTTTTGCTATTTACTGCCTCTGGCCTCACTTAATCTCTATGGCCTCAGTTTCCTTACCTGTAAAATGATCCTGAAGTTTTAAGTAGATGATACTATGACCTCTTTCATCCTCACAGATATCCTATGAGGTAGCTACTGCAAGTATGATTATCCTCATTTTACCACTAAGCAAAATGGGTCTTAAAAAGAGTAAATTAAGCTCCCAAGGATACCTAGGTGGAAAGTCACAGAACCAGAAACCCACATCTTCTGAATTCAAATTCAGGGCCTTATCTCCTATACCAAAACTACCAGATAGACAAAATCGTATGTTTCTTTGAGCCACTGAACTTTGCATCACTTGCTTTCTTTTTAAAACTTTCCATAAAGGAAGGCAAAGACAAATGTCTAGCTCAAATTAAAGATATTCTTAATTTAAAATTCATCAGCTGTTTGCTTTATTATACATAGCCTTACACATTCTCTTCAGGAGCAGGGGCCTACACAGGAACAAAGATTTTTAAGAATGGCAAATATTCTGTGGGTAGAGATCCCTTTTAGGGGAACAGAGCAAATTCTCCAACAGAAACCCTGCATTGGCTTAAACTGAGGAATTGTCTAGAACCCAGCAAGAAGTGTGAATGTCACTGAAACTTCAAGCATCAGGCCAAAATAAATCCAATTGTAAGACACCTTAGTAATCTAGTTGTCCCTCATACAAAAGTGAGTCAGACAGAGACGGTGAGGGACATAGACAGAGATGTAGAGAGAGAGATGAGGGAGAGAGAGACAGAGGAGGAAGAAAGAGAAAGAAGAAGAGGAGGGAGAGAGAGAAACAGAGAAAAAGAAAGAGGGAGAAAGAGGAGAGGGAGAGGGAAGGAAAGAAGAAAAAGAGTGATAGAGGGTGAAGGGAGAGAGAGGGACAAAGAGGAGGGAGAGGAAGCAATAGTGGAGGTAGGAGACAGACTTAGAGGAACAAAGAGAAAGTGAGAGAGGTGGGGAGAAAGAGAGAGAGAGAGAGAGAGATGAGAGAGGGAGAGGGAGAGGGAGAGAGAGAGAGAGAGAAAGAGAGGGACAGAGAGAGAGAGAGAGAGAGAGAGAGAGAGAGAGAGAGAGAGAGAGAGAGAGAGAGGTAAGAAAGGTCTCTTAGAAGAAAAGAATTCTTGGCTCTGACATCAGCTTACTCATTCATATGACCTTAGGCAAGTTACTCCTCATCTCTTGGGTTCAGCTTCCTGAATTGTAAAATGAAGGGGTTGCATTACATGATTTCTAAGATGCCTTCCAATTCTAAAATCCTTTGATTCTCTGTCTTGAACTAAAATCTGAGAGCACAGATCCAAATTCTAAGTTCAAAAATTTTTTTAAAGGAAGGAAAAGATTTGTGAGCTAACTATAAGCAAATCCCAGGCAGTTCACAACTATTGCATCCACATTATCAGGTCTTTATGAAATAATCAGGCCTGATGGAGAGAGTTGCACACACAATCTGTGCCTAATGCGTGCTTGCTGAATTGAATTAAATTGTGACAAACTTTGTGGATAGGAATGCCCTTGGTCCTAGAAAGAGTTAACTGCAAACTAAATAGCCAGCCAGAGGTAAGGAAGTGGTATTGTTTATTAAATTAGCCCATGACACTTTATATAATCACAAAAAGTTTTGTGTGTTTGAATTTTAGGGACAGGATATTCAAAAGAAGAGTCATGAAATCACACATCACAAAATATCCATTGGCTGGGGCTGGAGACCTAGTCTAGACTGTGCCTAAGCAAGAGCTCTATAATATCTGTGCCAGGGATCCATCAGGACAGACTTAAGATCAGTAGTCCAATACCAAGAAATGTGAAGGTTACAACAAAACACAAACAAACCAGTATTGTTGAGGGGAGATCCTCACAGAATGAAGGGAAATTAACAAGACTGATGGGAAAAGGTGTTCTGGACCTTGAATGAAAATGGAGATCCCATTGGGACCCTATGTAGAATTGAGTACTACTCTGGGACCTCAGAAGGAATGAGGTACCCTCTCCCAAATAAGTAAAGTCTAGTGGGTATTTATAGGGTTCTTATCTGTGTCTAGTAGGGCCAGGCTTTGGGGAAGGGAAAAAAGAGCCTGGTCCAGGGCTGCAGAGTGGTGCTGTTTCATGCTAATTGGGAGAGGGAAGATACTAAAGAATTGAAAGTCAATTCATATTCATAGTTTCACCAGCAAGAAAAAGGGGACTTGAGCCATGACTTCTGCTCTCACTCTTAACAGGATGACTCAGTTTCCCCTTCAGGGAATTTTCTTTTTTTTTAGTTTCCCTGGGCCTTCTTTATTTGCTATATTGGGGACACCACTGTATTCCTTATGTACTCATCCAAATTTTGTTTGAAGAATTCTCATTAAGGAGAAAGGCTTGCTGAAGATAGTTCTTCTACTTTTGTACAGCTCTAATTGTTAGAAAACTTTTTTTCTTTCTAAGATTAAGCCTAAATTCACCACTTTGTAGCTTCCACCCATTGCCCTAATTGTGCCCCCTTAGGTTACAAAGAACATGATTATTCCTGCTTCAAGGTATCTAGGTGGCACAGTGGATAGAGCACTGGGTCTAAAGGCAGGAAGACTCATCTTCCTGAGTTCAAATCTGGCCTCTCAGACACTTACTAGCTGTGTGATGCTGGGAAAGTCACTTAACTCAGTTTCCTCATCTGTAAAGTGACCTGGAGAATGAAATGGCAAACCATTCCAGTATTTTTGCCAGGAATACTCAAAGTAGGGTCACGAAGAGTCTGAAACAACTGAACAATGACAACAGAAAACTTCCTCTTCTGTGAAGCAGCTCTTGAAGACAATTTTCACATCCCTACAAACATTCTCTTCTCCAGGCATCTCCAGTTCTTTCAACTACCTTCCTGTGGCATGAGTGAACTAGTCCTTTACCATCCTGGTTGCCTTCCCCTAATGCTTTTCAGATTACTACATACAATGCAGTATATGAATGACAGTTTATGTTGTATCTTAGCCCAGATTAGAACAATTTGTTAGGGATATTGGGCACAAGCTCAGTTTACATGGAACCTTTCAAGATCACATCTATTAGATAAAAACACATTGGTCCTAATTTTCTTGCAAACAAGATTTTCTTCAAATCTACTTACTTTTTCTCTCATGCTCGTCAAATGTCCTGCCTACAAGGAGATTCTTTAACTGGAGAAGGTAAATAAAAAATAACAGGGTAAGGAGAGAAGATAAAGTTAACAGGCATTGGGTAAAAAGAGAGGTCAAGAAGAAAAATAGTGAGTAAAAAAAAGATGAAGGGAAATACACAAATAGCAATTATAATTTTGAATGTGAATGAGAAATGAATCAGGGAATGACTGAACAAGGTGTGGTATATGATTGTGATGGGATGCTACTGTGCTTTAAGAACTGATGGGCTCAGTGAATTTAGAAGAAACTTGGGGAGACTGGCATAAAAGAATGAAGAGCGAAATGAGTACAGCCAAAAGAATATGTATATAGTAACAACTATATTGTTCTAAGAATGACTTTGAGTGAATTTTATTTTATCTATTACAAAAATCTAAATTAACTAAAAAGGGCACATGAAGAAAGATGTTACCTGCATCTAGAGAAAGAACTGGTAAGTAGAAGTATGTATAGAATAATTTTGCATCTATATACACATGCATATACATGTATGTACACACATATATATACATATGTGTGTATGTATTATACATATTATATTTATATATATACAT
The DNA here is from genome assembly GCF_028372415.1 of Notamacropus eugenii. Lineage (NCBI taxonomy): Eukaryota > Metazoa > Chordata > Mammalia > Diprotodontia > Macropodidae > Notamacropus > Notamacropus eugenii. The sequence continues at coordinate 116,324,175 of NC_092875.1, forward strand.
GTGTGTGTATAATGGGAGTCATCGCTAGGGTGGGGGAATGGAAGAAAAAATTACATGATAATGCTGTTGTATGTTTGAAAGGAAGAGCAATTTGTGTATAGTAGATTTGCAGTTTTGCATACAATCGTCTTTTCATTGTACTATGTTATGGAAAATCTTATTTTATTCTATGAATTAAAATTTAATTAATTAATTTTTTAAAAGACATCTTGTCTTTCTTGGCTTCAGGTTCCTCATCTGTAAAATGATGGGTTAGACTTGACCTTTTATCGCTTGTGGGTCTAAATTTATGATCCTAAGTGTCTACTATGTGCCAGACAGCAGTCTAGCTGCTGTGCAACCCACAAAGATGATTGAATCCTACTCAGCCTTCCCAGTCACCATCGATTCCATTATACTACAGGTAGTACCACTCACCAAAGGTGATTCCTTCATCTTTACAACGCTCAGAGCAATTTTGTACCTTTCATACATTTCACACTCTGCCCTATCAAGAAAGCTGTTATTAATCTGTCCTTCAAATCAGACTCCTAGAAAGCATGCCAGGGAAGGGCTATGCCAGTCAGCTCTGCCCTCCCTAAGATCATAGAGGCTTATCTTCAACTCAGTCATTGAATGGTTGTTGTTGTTGTCTTTTAGTCATTTTTCAGTCATGTCCAATGCTTTGTGCTGCAATTTGGGATTTTCTTGGCCAAGACACTGAAGTATTTTGCTTCTCCAGCTCATTTTACAGATGACAGAACTGAGGCAAACAAGGTTACATGATTTGCCTAGGGTCACACAGCTAATTAATGTCTGTGGGCAGTTTGAATTCAGGAAGAAGAGTCTTCCTGACTCTAAGCCCAGCACTCAATCCTCTATGCCACCTAGCTTTCCCATAACCATTGAATGCTCTACCACCAAACATGTACTCTCCTCCTCTTGACCATCCCTTTACACCTCTTACTCTGAGAACTGTGATCAAATTGATGTCACCATTGATTCTTAAGCACTTAATGATGTTTTTTGTTTATCCATTCTACTTTGATTTATAATTTTGGTATACAGATCTTAGAGCAGTTGGGTGACACAGTTGGAGTCAAGAAGACTCATCATCTTCCTGAGTTCAAACCTGGCCTCAGACACTTACTAGTTGTGTTACCCTGGGCAAGTCACTTAACTCTGCCTTAGTTCTGAATCTGTAAAATGAGATGGGGGAGGAGATGGCAAATCACACCAGCATCTTTGTCAAGAAAATCCCCTAAATGAGGCACAACAAGTAAGATGCAAATGAACAGTAACAACAATATACAGATCTTATTTCCTTTGATCCTTAAGGACAAGTCAGAAAACCTGGATTTTTTTAATCAACTGGGATGCCTTGAGCAAAATCAATGTCTTTTCTGCACCTCCATTTCCTTGACTATGAAATTAAGGATGTTTGACTCAGTAGGTTGTTATGAGGACCAGATGAGATAATGGATGTGGTCGTATTTTGTACATTGCAAAAGGACATACTCATGGACAAATGCAAAATTTTATTGTTATGAACAGTAGCATCCTCTGATATGGGACTAGCCTTGAAATTGGGAGAGCCTGAGTTCAATTCCTAAGTCTGACACGTGATAATTTTATGGCAATGGGTAAATCATTTGTCCCCTTGGTATTCCTGGCAGTCTTCTAAGATTCTAAGTTGCAAGCAAGATGTTGATGTGCATTTCCCACATGGAAAAATACGTATAATGACAAAATCTCAAAGCCTATTCCCCTGCTTCAGATTAAGGATGCCTTCCTACAATAGCCAAGTATCTTTTAACTGAATGTTATTTTTTCTATTCATACATTTATCCAGTTTTTAAACTTATTCCTATTCTCAGCGTATCCCACCCATGTGGACACAGTCCATAATTATCTTTTCTGTGATTTCATATAATCAAGTGCCTTGCAATGGAATTTTGAAACAGTTCAAAAGAATACAACATGCAGATTTATAAAGATGAGGATCAGATTGACCCCAAGAGCCAAGCAAACTAATCTCATGTTATGCTGACAGAGACAATTTTCTCAAATGGAACAACATACCAAGTACTTTGAAAATCTTCAGCTCTAGATAGTTTACATTCTAGATACCATCATTGTTCTTGTTTTTGCTGTTGTTATTATAATTCAATTTGAAAAGATTCTTCTAAAGGGAGTGAATGGAAAATATGATTTCAAATAGCCTGCTTCTGAATAGACTAGCAACAGTAGCAAAACTACTGTTGGATAGAGAAGTCAAAAGGATTTGGGTTTCTCCAATCATCTACTCGAAGGAGTCTAGATGGCAAGAATACTAAATTACAGTTTGAGTAAAATCTTATGTATTATTTACAAGTACAGTGAGAGCTGTCGGGTCAGTTAAATCAGTTATTCACCATTTGTTCAATTTAACTTTGTATAAATCTTCATTTTCTCACTCAGCAAATTCCAAATTTATTGCAAAGCCATATGCACTGTCAGTAACGAGGATAAAATAACAGGTATAAAGTTGAAGACAGGTTGCTAAATTTATAAGTGTTGCCCCCTTGGCTTACTTCATTTGTCAGCCACTCACCCACACCTCAATAGTCATCTCTCCCTTTGATCTTTACAGGTAAGTCAGAAATAGCACCTCTATACATCCATTCTGGGAACAGGAAAAGCAAGCTACCTTTGTTTGAGAGTCTAGAACTGCAGAGGGTCCAGAATCTCACACTGGATTCTCTCCCAAAGGAAGCGTAGCTCTGATCAGTTTGAAAGAGAAGACTGTCCTCAGATCATACCCTTCTGTGTAAACTGAAGTTAGCTCAGTTCAGTGCTTTGTGACTTTCCTGGCCAAGGCACAACCTGGGAACTCTGAGTGAGGGGTCTTTACCAAGGTTAAAAGGCAGAATTGCAAATATCAGAGGTGAAAGGCAGCTCTGAGGTCATTTAGTTTAATCAGCACCTGACCAAGATTCCACTCTACAACTTTCAAGATAAGTGGTTTTCTAGGCTTTACCCAAAGGCCACCAAATGATGAGGAAATCATTACTTCTCAAGGGAACCCATTCTGCTTTTGGATGGATCTTATCATGAGGAAGTTGTTCCTTGCATTAAGCTTATATTTTCCTTTTTTTCACCTTTCATCCACTGCTACTAGGTCTACCCTCCAAGGTCCTGCTAAGAAACTGCAATTGTTCTTTGACATGACAATCTTTGGAACTCCTAAGGATGGCTGATAGGTCTTTGTCAAGTCTGATGATCTTCAAGAAAAATCTCTCTAAATTGGAGAAATTAACAAAGTTTAGCTTAGGCATTGATACCACATAAGGAAAAAATTTAACAAATGTATATTAAGTACTGCTGTGTGACCAGCAGGATAAGAAGTTTAGGAGATTCAATAAATCAACAAATATTTATTCCACTCTGGAAAGCAATTTGGAATTATACCACATTACTAAACTGTGCATATACCCTTTGACTCTCGATACTGCTGCTGTGCCTGCATGCAAAAGAGATCAAAGCGGGAAAGGACCCCTATGTACAAAGCATTTATAGCACCACTTTTTATAAGAGCAAAGAATGGGAAACTTAAAGGATTCTCATTAACTGGAGAATGACAAAACAAATTTTGGTATATCAATGTAATAGAATGTGATCATGCTGTAAGAAATGATAAAGGGAATGGTTTCAAAGAAACCTGGAAAGACGTGTGTGAATTGAGATGGAGTGAACAGAACTAAGAGAATAATTTCTTAGATTACAACAATGATAAGATTGCAAAGAGAAATAACTTAGTAAGGCAACACGATGACACCACAATTTGAGAATATCAATTATGAATCATACTAACTACCCACTGACAGTGAATGAGGTTGTGGATTCAATGAGCAGAATAAGACATATATTTTCAGACGCGGCCAATGTGAGATTAAAACAAAACAAAACAAAACAAAACAAAAAACCTTTGATCTGCTTAACTATGTATATTTGTTTTTAAGGTGTTTGTTTTGTTTTAAGTTTTTCCTCTAATAGTAATCAATGAGAAGAAAAAGTTTTTTTCAATTTAAAAAAATTTTTTAAGAGATAAAAATAGTAAGCACCCACTATATGCCAGGAACTGCATAAAATAAATATAGCCATTAGAAAAAGTCTGCAGTCCAATAGGAAAAATAGGATACCAAAATAAATAAAGTCTGACAAAAGTTATAAAGCTATGGGTAAATAGGAAAATAACTATAAGAACAAATGAGGGTTTTTCACTACTCCTCACAGAGGTGTAAGGCCAAGCAAAGTAGAATCTTTTGCTTTTTTTTTTTTTTTTTAACTAAAAGTGCCTCTGATTGAATAATATTATTGAAGAAGATCTTCGCCAGGCATTGATGGGCCTTCCCATTGAGGAAAGCTTGATTAGGGGACTTGTTTTGTAGGAGGATCCCAAGAACCTTTTGTTTATTCTATTGAGGCATTGGGTCAGAGGATCATGCCTTCTGGTTCTCAAAAGTGTATAAATACTCCTAGGGTAACGTTTTACCTTGGAGCTTACTGACTGGAAGTGTTTGTTTGACCAGACTAGGACTCTGGGAAGTCACTAAGGAGCTTCCCTGCTTTGAAGACCCAGATATCAGTGCTTCCCTCTCTGGTAACTATGGTCAGATAGTTGGACCTGAATGTTAAATTATGATATATGTATTGATTATGATCAGACAGAGGAAGCCATGTTTGTTGATCTTTGATTTCTCTGTATTTTCTCTGCAGTTCAGGGTGCTGACATTTTCCCCTGAACTAACTGAATGATACATGAACTTGATTAAAGTGATTGTTAACCCCTCAAAAGTTGCCTTTCCTTTAATGAATGCAAATCTAAGAACCTGTGATGGCAGCCCCCTGTGTATGTTAATTATTGATAGACAAGACCTTTAGAAAAAATTTAAAATTATGGAAAGTTTTTCTTTAGTGACCTCCTCAACTTCCTTTCTTTATCTAGTAGCTATTCAAACACCTCTTCCCCTCAATGCTCTAGACTTTCAATCTCAAGATGATTTCCTTTCTTCCTGATCAAAATTCCCATTTCCTTAGTCTGATGCTATCAAGTAAATGTAGGCTTAATTAAAATCATTCACAATAAAATGAAACTGACATTAACACTTAATTCTCCCAAGAGGTATTTGCATTTTAAAAGAAAACCCTCTTAATTCAACTACACATTTAATTGATGAAATGTGACATGGGGTATTTTTTTTCTTTAGGGAGTCAGAGAGTAATATCAGAGGAACAGTAGTATGGAAAAAGTTGGACTTTTATAGTGGAGAGAACTTTGGGCTTTGGGATCATTGAAAGTGTTGTGTAATTTCTCAGTTTTCAGGGGGGAGGAGTAGTAAGAAGGGAGATGGATGGATAGATGACTATATTTATATGCAAATATAGATATATGCACATATTCACACATACATATGTGCATATGTTTTGTAGGGGTCAATTGATGTGTGTATCTATACACACATAGACATATGGATATACATGTGTGTTCATATATATTTTAAATACCCATACATGTAGCTATATGTGTGCATATTCCATATATACTAATAAGCTAAGTGAAAAAGCCATCTATCCAACTTCATAGTAATATATACACACACACACATATATATGTGCACACACATACACGCATACACACTCACACATATATATATATGTATTTCTGTCATCTGTTTTCTTTTTCTAATGTGTATGGTTAGAAAAATCTCTTTTGAATGACTATAAATTTCATTGAGGAGACTGCATTGTTGTAAAACTCAGTGCAAACTATGATTTTATCTATGAAAATAAGTATTTGAAAAATAGAAGAGTAACAGTAATTCCTATTTGTATCAAATTTAAGATTTGCAAAGATCTTTGCACACATTAATTCATTTGAGATCCTCAGCAATACGGTAAAATGGTATAGAAATTATTAATCCTATTTTACAGAAAAGAAAACTGAGAGGACCAAGGAAACAAGCATTTATTAAACATCTACCACATGGCAGGCACTGTGCTAAATACTTCACAAACATTATCTCAGTTGATCTTCACAAGAACTTGGGGAAGTGCCAGGCCTAGAGGCCTGAGGGCTACCTGAGTCTTACCTTACCTATCGCAGGTCTTCGACTGGCCAAACCGGATAAACATATGAGAGAAGAGACTTTACAGAGTCGAACGAGGGTTAGGCTTTATTCAGGGTCTTGGTTACATGTGCAGGGAAGGAAATCTCCCAAGGAGGCAAAGATCTTACAGTAAGAGAATGAAAGCAGAAGTGGAAGTGGGGAGAGAGGGGAGAGGGAGGAGAGAAGGAAGGAGAAAGGGAAGAGGGGCTTTCTGTCCTGTAAGGGCCCCTCAGCGCTAAGAGCGCCTTCAGGCTTTCCTGACTCTACTTAAGCTCTCCTGCCGCATCGTTTGCACCTCAATACCGTGCCTGTTAGATAACAATAGGTGTGCCCAGATCCGGGCCAATCTCGAGGGCGGGGGTGCTCTCTCCCATCACGTTTCCCATGGGAAGAGGCGGAAATGCACGAGATATCCCGGTCTCACACCTCAATTCCCTGCTGTTCCCTGGGAGGCCTCATGAGAACTCTAAGGTTTAAAAGTTCTCACCTTTACCCGCCCGAGACTGTCCACATGGAACTGAGCTTACACCCCCAACAGGGAAGCAAGTGTCATTTTTCCCCATTTTACAGATGAGGAAACTGAAGTAGAGAGAGGTTAAGTGACTTGCCTAGAGACACACAGCTAGTAGGTGTTTGAGGGTCAGATTTGAACTCATACCTTACTGACTCTTCATCTACTTATTGTACCTCCAAGATTCATGAAGTTCTTGTCTCAGACTAAATTCAAACCCAAGTTCTCTTGACTTCAATTTCTAAACTCTCTTCACCACACAAAGTTAGGAAGTACACTATACCACAGAGAGATCAAGCCTGGTCATTAGAAATCATATGCAGAATAGATTATCCAATTTCCTTGATGAACTGAGATTAGTTACCTTGCTCCTCTTGTGAAAAGACAGGCAAATGCAAAGTTCGCTGCACCAAGGGGTCAGCTTAAGCTTTGGTTCTCATACTTAGCAGCTATGTGACCTTGGATAAATGACTTCATTGCTCTTTATTTCCTGTCTCCAAAATGGGGATAACAACATGGTTGAGGTGAACACATTAAAGTCCTATGTAAATGCAAGTTATTACCACTTAGTTACAGGGATTATTGATGAGAAAGAATTACATAAACCTTAAGCATGAAATTATTACTGCTTACCTCACAGGGTTGTTTTTTAGGAGAGTGATTATAAACTTCATGATATACAAGTAGGAATGATCATTTCAGAGAGATTACATTTCAGTAACATTTTCCCAGCCCTCACCCTTTTCTTGGTGACCCTAAAACAAGAAAATCAATATTTAAAAGGCATCACGGAACTGTGTGCTAAAGTCATTGACTTCTTACAGATCCAACCTCACTGCGGGAGAGCTAAGTATGAAAATTAGCATGTTTGGAGAATCATCTTCACAATTAAGAATAGCATCCTTCAAGAATGACAGAGTATAGGCAGCAACCTAGCTGAACTCTCCCAATATTCCCCTCCAAACAACTTTACAATTGTTCCTCAAATTAAATTTTGTAGTGACAAAGCTAATAAAAGAACTAAATAAGACATTTTTTTCACCCTACTACAATTCAGATGGTAAGCAGGAGAGGGTCTCTGACATTAGGGTGGGGACCTGTCTGGAGTACTAACAGTAGATATTGGAAGAGGCTGTGACAGCAGCAGCAGCAGCAGCCTCAAGAGCACTCAGCCAGAGATTCAGTTCTGAATCATAGTTCCAGGACTGAGGGGAATGCTTGATCAGTCACAAGGGAGCAGGGGTTGTACTCACAGTTGTAAGGTAGAGAAGAACGCTAGCTCTTGTGGCTGCAGGACAACAGGGGAGCTGACCAAAGATCTAAAGCCAAGAAGAACTCTAGCTCCTGTGGCTGCAAAGGAAGAAGAGCCATTCCTGGGCAAAGACCTGGAAAGTAATGATCACACCTCTCCCCAAGTCACACCACCTTGGAAGCACCAAAGACCTGCAGACCCCCAGAACTAGATCCTAAAACAACAGGGCAAAAAAGCCTGAAGCATGAAACAGTGTCTCCCTACACCCAGGTGAGTAGATCCCAACTTCAGCATAACATTGAAAGTCAAGAAAAAGGTAGGGAAAAGGGAGAAAAAAGGAAGACAACAATGGGAAACAACTACAAGTAAAACCTCTAAGAAAAATGTTAATTGGATCTAAGTCCAGCATGAATTCCTGGAAGGATTAAAGAAAGAAAAAATAGTAGTAGAGGAAAAATTAGGAAAATAAATTAGAGTGATGCAAGAATATTATGAAAAGAGAATTAATACCTTGGTAAAAGAAGCACAAAAATGCTGAAGAAAATAATTCCTCAAAAAAAAAAAAAAAAGAACCAACCAAATGGGAAAAGAGGCATAAAAATTCAGTGAAGAAAAGAACTTCTTAAAAAGCAAAACTGACAAATGGAAAAAAAAAAGAGGCACAAAAACTCACTGAAGAAAATAAGAATTGGGCAAGTGGAAGCTACTGACTCCATGAGACATTAAGAAATAGTGAAACAAAGTTAAATGACTAAAAAGAAATTAGAAGAAAATCAAAATATCCAACTGAGAAAAACAACTCACCTCAAAAATACATTGAGCAGAGATAATTTAAGAAATATTGTACTACATGAAAGCTATGAACAAAAAAGAGCCTAGACATCACAAATCAAGAAATTATCAAGGAAAACTGCCCCTATGGCTTAGATCTAGAGGGAACAAATAGAATGAAAGAATACACCAATCACCTTCTGAAAGAGATCCCAAATAAAAACTTCCAAGAATATTATAATCAAATTCCAGAGCTTCCCAGTCAAAAAAGAAAATCCTGTAAACAATCAGAAAGAAACAATTCAAATATCATGGAGATATAGGCAGGATAACACAAGATTTAGTAGCTTCCACATTAAAGAAGTAGAAGTATTGAAATATGATAGTCTTGAAGGCAAAAAAAGCTAGAATTACAACAAAGAATCAACTACTAACCAAACCTGAGTATAATCCATGGGGTGGGGAAATGGATATTTAATGCAATAGAGGACTTTTGAGCATTCCTGATGAAAAGATCAAAGCTGAATTTTAAAAAATGACATTCAAAAGCATGGCTCAAAAGAAGTATAAAAAATTAAACATGAAAGAGTAATCATAAGAGATTCAATGGAATTAAATTGTTTATATAGATATGCAGGAAAATGATACATGTAGCTTCTAACTCCTAAGAATTTTATCATTACTAGAGAAGTTAGGAGTCTAAATGAACAGAGGGCATGGGTGTGAACCGATTATTTTGTAATTATCTACCCCCTAAAATACAGTGTGAAAAATGTGGGATGTATTGGAAAAAGGGGGGAAAGGAGAGGTAAAATGGGGATTTTTATTTCTAAAAAGCTAGGCTTACCAGGAAGTTTTTCATATATATATTTGTACATACACTAGAGGGAGATACAAGGGAGTAGTGTCACAATGCTTGAACCTCACTGTCATCAGAATTGCTTCAAAGAGGGAAGAATGTGTGAGTGTGTGTGTGCATGTGTGTTTGTATTTATACATATATACAGTCAATTGGGTACAGAAATCTATCTCATTCAACAGAGAAATAGGAGGCAAAAGGAATAAGAGAGAAAGCAGTGAGGGATAATAAAATGGAGAGTGCACTAAGGGAGTGAGTGGTCAGAAGTAAAACAGACTTTGAGGAAAGACAGGATAAAAAAGAGAGAGAGGAGGATTAAACAGAAGAAAATAAGATGGAGGGAAATGCATATTTAGTAATTATAACTATGAATGTAAATGGGATGAACTCCCCTATAAAATGGAAGCAGGTAGCAAAAAACAGAACTCAACAATATATTGTTGACAAGAAACACACTTGAAACAGAAAACAAACAAACAAATAAGAAGCAGAGTTAAAATAAAACACTAGAGCAAAATCTACTGCTCAGCTGAAGTGAAAAAAAAGTGGTCAGTAATCATGATCTCAGACAAAATAAAAGCAAAAATAGACCTAATGAAAGGACATAATCAAGGAAACTACATTTTGCTAAAAGATATCATAAATAATGAAATATTATTAAAAAATACAGCATTTCTCTGATAAAGGTCTAATTTCTCAAGTATAAAGGGGATTGAGTCAAATTTCTGAAAAATGAACCATTTTGCAAGCGGTAAGTGGTCAAAGAATATGAAGAGGTAGTTTTCAGAAAAATAAATCAAAGCTATCTATAGTCATACAAAAATGCTCCAAATCACTATTGATTAGAGAAATGTAAATTAAAGCAACTCTGAGGTACTAGCTCACACCTATGAGAAATGACAAATATTAAAGGAGATGAGGAAAAATAGGCATAGTAATAAACTTGTTGGTGGAGATGTGAACTGGTCCAACCATTCTGGAGAACAATTTAGAACTATGCCTAAAAGACTTATTAAGCTGTACATACAATTTTAACCAGCAATATCACTACTAGGTCTGTGACACAACATGATCAAGGAAAAAGGCAAGCGATCTACATGTACCAGATTACTTATAGGAGCTCTTTTTGTGCTGACAAAATTTGTAATTGAGGAACTGTTCATCAGTCAAGGAATGACTAAACAAATTGTGGCATAGGATTGCGATGGACTACTTACTACTATGCTGTGTGAAATGATGAAGTGGGTAGTTTCAGAAAAAAACATGGCAAAAACTATATGAAGTGACACAAAGTAAAGTGAAAAAAACTGAAAGACCCTTGTGACAGTAACAGAAACATTCTAATGATGATGAACCAGGAGAAATTTGGCTACTCTGATCAATACAATGATTTAAGACAATTCCCAAGGATTCATGATGAAAAATGCTTTCTACCTCCAGAGAGGAAACTGATGAACTCATTAAAAATTGAAATATAATTTTCTCATTTTTTTAGTGATATGGCTTATATGGAAATATGTTTTGCATGCTTTCACATGTATGGTTGATATCTTACTTGCCTTCTCAATGGAAGAAAAGGGAAGAATAGGAGAAAGGAAGAGAATTTATAACTCAAAATTTAAAAACAAAATAATGTTTAAAATAAATAATATTTTTTTAAAAATCCTTATTGAAGTAGACAAGATAAAGAGATGAGAAAGCAATGAAAATAGATGATCAGTTCAATCCTAGGACACAACATTTAACTTAGTGAATTGTCCCCTGTTCCTGAAATTTCACTTGAAAGATACTGAGTGTTATGACTACCAAACATTTCTGGCCAACTCACATATAGCATACTAGACTGAGAAGTTGACACCTTCTTTCAAGTCCTAGTGCTTGTAACATTTTATATGACATTAGACAAGGACTTAGGTTTTTTCATGTCAAGAAGTTAGAATAAATAATCTCTAAACTGTCCTCATAACTCTAAAATCCAGTTGGGAAATTCATATTTATTCCACAAGAGAATAGAGTTTCTTGAGTACAAGGATTATTTTTGTCTCTGTACAGTCATTACCTAGCACAGTATTTGGCACATAGGAGACCCTCAGTATATGCTAGTTGATTGATAATTGAGTGCCTGAAGAGTTATGACAAAGGCATTACTATTCTGATGCCTCAGATTTGGGTTCAAATGCTCCAAAATAATGATTTCAATTCCCTGAAACCAAGAAGAATCTGAAAAATGTTCTTTTACAGGAATATAATAAGTTTATTTGACGATACAGAACATTCACTGCCTGGAAATGATCACTAGGAAGTTAATGGGGTTGCAGATGTGTCAAGACTTAATGACCTATATGGACTGCTTACCTGGTGACTTTGACATTGGAATTAGAAGCACAGGAAAGAAAGGAAGCCAGGAGGCTTCTAGCCATAACTAGATTAATTTCCTTTGTTTTTTGAGTTTGACTCACTTTGGAGGAAAAATAATTTCAGGGCCAGAAAATCTAGGGACTTATCCCAGGTCAAGAGTCTTGAGGTCAGCCTAGGAAGTTAGTTACCTAGCTCTCCTAGATATGGTCCCAGACAGATTTTAGATTTTAGCTAGTCTATGCTTTTTAGAAACTTTCTTATATTCCTTATTAAAAATAACTATAATTTTGGAGTGGTGGGAGGAATTATGAAAGATTTATGCCAGAGAGCGTTTTGAAGTTCATACAGGATTTAACAGGAAATGAAACATACAGGGTGAGTTACTCTGTTTGGGGCTTGGTCCCTGAGCTTTGTTCTTACCTTTCCCATTATAGCTACATAATTTAGAGAACAGTAAACAGGATACCTATTGTGGCTGGAACTGACTTTCTGGGGAAGGAACCCTGACTTAATCCCTTTAGGAAAATTGCATAGTTCTGATAAGTTATTAGCTTCATCAAGATGTTAACCATTTGAAAGCAAAAGGTGCTTGGCTCAGATGCCCTCTGGAGTGAGTTCAATCAGATTTTAAGAACCATTCATTGACCAGTGGGTTAAAAATGAAAACTCTTATAGACAGAACAGTATTACAGCTACAAGGGGCCTTACAGATCATCTCATGCGATGTTTCCCAGCTTCCAGTCTGCAGTAAATTTTTACCAAGCCACAAAACTGAGCAATTATTATTATGAACAAACAAAAATGATTAACAATTAGCTAATTACTATTAGCAGAGGTTCTTAATTATTAAAATTCAGATGCTTAAATATCACTATCCTGCTTTGCTCCTCCTACCTGAAAAACATATTTATATCTAAGAGAAGTATCATCCTCACCTAAGGTGTAATCTTGGAGAGGGAAAGAAGTAGACTCTGGAAGTAGAAATTGATTTTGACATTTCTGCCTCTAAAGAAAACCAGGAGGAGAAGAAGCACACCTCAGTTTGAACCTTCGCTATGGGAGACAGGTCCTTGTAGTGGAGAAGCCTGAGGTAAGGGGGAGGGAGGCAGGGACAGCTATGGGATAGCACACTCTGAATCATGGTGTCAGGGCTCTCTAAATTTTCTGCCCTGGGACAAAGTTCCACGGCCTTGCCCTAGTTATTAGCTATGTTTCTCACCATCCCCCACTTTTTCTAGTTTCGGTCCCTTCCACCCCATTCCTCAAGATATCTTCCTTTAAGGAAAAAAAAAATTCTGTTCTACACTATGATTTGGAATAGGAGACTTTTCTGTTAATAAAAACAATAATGATAATAGTTAATATTTATATATAAATCTAAGGTTTACTAAGCACTTGGCATATATTATCTCATTAGAGAGGGCATTGTGGATAGAGTTCTGGATTTGGTATCAGGACTACCTGAGTTCAAATTTGACCTCAGATGCTTACTAGTTGGGTGATCCTCAGCAAGTTACTTTATGTCTGTCTGCCTTAGTTTCCTCAACTATAAAATGGGGATAATAGCAGCATCTAGCCCCAGAGTTCTTATGAGGATTGAATGATACAGTATTTGTAAAAGTGCATACTGTAAGCTCTATGTAAATGCCTCTGCCCCTTCATTTGATATTCACAATGACCTTGGAAAGTCAGTGCTATTCTTATCCAGATGAGGAACTTGAGGGAGAAAATCCTTACCTGACTTACTTAGAGTCACATAACCAGTAAGTTTCTGGGCCAGAATTTGAATTTGAACTCAATTTTTCTTGATTCCAAAACAAGCATGTTATCCACTGCTCCATTCAGGAGATAAATTGCCCATTTTAATCATTTGCCTAAAGTCTCAGAACTATATTCTTTTCACTGCACCAAACTGCCTTTTTTATTCAGCTTTACTTATTTATTTGCTATTAATTTATTTATCTATTTTTATTCATTCAGTTAATTGTTTTTACATTCACTCATTTGATTGCTTATCCATTTATTCGTTTGTTTGCTTATTGGGTGCAGACATGATTTTGCCTGTGTGTGCTACACATGGTGTGGGAAATCTTTCCACCAAAACAAATCATCAACTTGTTTGAAATTTTTAGTCTTTGAGTGTTCCTTGGGAACACTGAGAGTGTAAGTGACTCCCATGACCATTCAGCTAGTTTGAAAAACAGGTGCCTTGATCCTAGTTCTTCCTGATTAGAAGACCTACCATCTGACAATTATACAACATTGTCCACCACACTGCTTATTAGTGACAAAGTCAAGAATAGTACCCAGTTTTTCTATCTGACCATTTGCCCCCCTGACACCCCTTTCAGTAGTGATGAAATTATCCAAATGGGCCAGTTAAAAATAGTAGCAATTACAAAATAGACATGATGTTTGGAAGATTCTTAAAGAGTATAAAATGTTCCACTCATACATAAGTTCTCAACTAGAAGTAAACATATTCTCTTTCATAGAATTCATTTGTTTTTATTTTATTTTAAATTTATGGAAAAAAGCAAGCAATTCCTTAACATAGTATAACAACAAAAAAAAAGATTATTGTATACGAAAATGCAAATCTATGTAAAACTTGCTATTCCTATCAAATATAAAACAAAATTATCACGTAAATTTCTTTTTTTTCTTCCCCCCTCCCTAAAGATGTCTACCATTAGACATAAATAGGTGTGTGTGTATGCACACACACATACACACACATACACATACATATATATGTATGTAAGTAAAATTATACTATACATACTTTTATAGATTCTTTCTCTGGATGTAGACTGCATTTTCCTTCATTATAGTTAATTTAGGTATTTATAATAGACAAAATAACTTATCCACTCAGTCATTCTTAAAATAGTATTACAATATATAAGGTTCTCTTGGTTCCACTCATTTCACTCTTCATTATTTTGCACATCTTTCCACGTTTTTCTAAAATCATTGACATCATTTCTTATAATACAATAGTATTCCATCATGATCATATACCACAACTTGTTCAGTCATTCCCCAATTCATGGGCATCCTCTCAATTTCAGGTTCTTGGCCACCACAAAGAGAGCTGCTATAAACATTTTAGAACATGTAGGTTATTTTCCTTTTCCCCCAGACCAATTAGTGGTATTGCTAGGTCCAAAAGTATAGGTAGTTTAATAATTCCTTGCGCGTAATTCCAGATGGCTCTCCAAAATGATTAGATTAGTTTCCTCATCTGTAAAATGAACTGGAAAAGGAAATGGCAAACCACTCCCAAAAGATAACCCCAAATGGATGCTAGTACTATCCCCATTTTATAGTTGGCCAAACTGAAATAAACAAAGGTTAAGTGACTTGCCCACACTACTGATGAATATCTGAGGTCAGATTTGCACTTGGATCTTCGTGACTCCAAACATGGCACTCCATCCACTGTGCCACCCAGCTCTCCTTAATGAGATGAGTCAAATAATTCTTCTAATCTACCCCACAAGAAAAAAGTTTCATCCAAAAGTCTTCATGAAATTCTAGGAATGCCATATAGTGTTATTGGGCTTACTAGAAGAGGATAGTAAAGATGGAGTCTAAAGACAATCCAGGTTGATGACATCTGTCACAGAGAAGAAAAAAAAATAGGTCTTCTAAATTCAGGTGAAGTTAGATGGAAAAATGTTTTATTAGTTTTCTTACTATGCTGTTTCATTAACTGCCTTTGCTTTTAGCTAATTGCATCAGTAAGAATATTATAAGAATAATGGCTAGCATTTACATAATACATTTAACATTTGTAAATAGGTTTATATGTATGCATGTATGTATGTCTGATCTCCTTTGATGCTTATAATAATCCTCTCAGATGTTGCTCTATTGCCCCCATTTTAAAGTTGAGGAAACCAAGGTTGAAAAATGTTAACTGACTTGCTCAAGGCTATATAGCTAGTAACTATTTGAGTCATAGTTTGAACTCAAGTTCTCTTTATTCCATGTTTGACACTGTATCCACTATGTTTCCTAGTTGTCTCACATCTTATGACTAACTAGTAAAAGAAAACACATCGATGGGGGCTCATAAGGTCTATTTTTCAGCAAATTGTCATTCTAAGAGCAACTTGCCCCTGAGCTGGCTCTCTTGGGGCTGTCTCATATGCTGTGTTGGTTTTGCCACCAACAACTTAGTAGAATGTCTGGTGTACTGCAGGGTAAAAGATGAAACAGGATACACCCATCTTCTTAAATTGTACTTGGAAGATGTCCTTGAAATACCCCTGCCTGTTACCAAGGCTTTCATGAGCAGGAGCTGATCATACCATCCACTAAATAGGAGAGAAGACTGCTGCACCTGAGATCATCCTGGTCTACGCAGTGGGAAGCAGGGTTTGTGGTAGAAGTCATCCAAGTGAATGAAGGAAAGATACTGATTGAGATAGGCAATGAAAAAGTGTCACTATTAACACCTGGGTGTTAGAGGCAAATCTTCTTGCTCTCTTTGTGTTGTCATAATGGTATACGAAATATTTAGGAGTGCTTCTGACATGTGAGATCTTAGCTTACCATGAGCCCACACAAGGATTGGAAGAGTGGATGATGATGATGGATGCAGCTTAAAGTTGACTACCCAATTTATACCAACTGAACTCACTCCAAATTCCATTCCTTAGAAGAAAGTACCTGATGGTGAACATTGTACATATGTGGCAATCTCTAAACCAACTTCACACAAACCTCACTTTTCTATAATTATTTTCTCTTCTTCAAAACCTTACCTGTCTTAAAATATTTCTATGGGGAATGAAATGAGACAGCAAATGAAAACAAGGATACGTTGATGAGAGTGATGGATTTGCAATCAGAAGATCTGGACTTAAAACTGGCTATGCTGTTTGTGAGATGTTAGATAAGACACTTCTCTGTGGGTGTCATTTTATTGTGAAATGGAGACATTCGCCAGAAGATATTCAGGATACTTTCTAACTCAAAAATTCTTCCATCCATCTATATCTAGATTTGCAATAGAACAATTCTAATCTCTGACAACTTTCAAGGTTCAATTTATGTATCACGCATTAGAAGAAGCCTTTCCTGATTCCCCCAGCTGTTAGTGCTTTTTCTTCTTGGTATTTCTTTGTAGTACCTTTAATTTACTTGGATTTATTTATCAGTCTCCCCATAGTCTCTCTTTGATAGAAATATAAGCTCCTTGAGGGTAAGTAGTTTTTTGTTTATATCTCTGTATCCCTAGTATGTACCCTAGTGCCTTACATATAGTAGAAACTTAATAAATGTTGATTGTGTTATATTGGAACTACTTTGAAAACTTAGAAGCTCTTTAGAAATTGATGGTATTTATTATTCCTCCAAAGACATACTATGTAGCATTCTGTCCTTTGAAAGAAGCATGAGAGACTATCGATTCAAACTTTGCAATCCTGTTGGCTCCTTGCACTGAACTGGGAAATAAACATGTTGACACTAACATTTTTGATGGATTAAAGTGAAAGAGTTGCAACACACTCGGGCTTCCAATGGCTTTCCATGGGAACTCCATTGATTCTTGGAAGGGATCCAAGTCACAAGAGTCATACTTCAGCTCAGAAGGAGATATCAAAGGACATTTCTTTTTAAATGAATTCTCATGGTTCCCAAAGTTTTGAATGAAAACTAACTGGGAGCCACAACACCCCAGACTCCTATAAAGTAAACCATCCTTCCCAAAGTAAACCACCCTATCCCAAATAATGACAGAGATCTATTCAGGAACACTCTGAGTCCCAGAAGCCAGTGCCATTCTTGACTGGCCACTCCTGCTTCCTACAAGGACTGTGTCCTTTGGGCAAACTTAGCAGTGTTATGTGTGCCTGAGCCTTGAGGTCCACATAATTTTGTAACTGACCATGAGTAGGACCAAAAAGATTTCCTCCAGTATTGAAGATCATTCCCCGCTGGGGTATACTATTAATAGTAATCAATGGATCCCATTTAAATAGTACATTAAAGTCCAAGAATTGTTTTATATACATTATCTCATTTGCTTTTCACCATGACCCAGAGAAATCATCGTATGTTTTATCCCCATCCTACAGACAAGGAAACTGATTCAGAGAGAGCTTGTGACTTCCGTCTCCTTTTGATAATGATCACTACATAGGAATCAAGAACTTTAATTAGAAGGAATCTCCAAAATTCTCTCTTCCAATTTTTGATCTTGATGGGAATATCTCCTATAGAAATATCTGAGAAGTGGTGATAATTTTTCAAGTGAGAGGAAAATCATTTTATGGTCATTGTGT
This sequence comes from Notamacropus eugenii, assembly GCF_028372415.1. NCBI lineage: Eukaryota > Metazoa > Chordata > Mammalia > Diprotodontia > Macropodidae > Notamacropus > Notamacropus eugenii. Next base: position 116,342,353 of record NC_092875.1, read on the forward strand.
GACCCCAGGCAAGTCATTCAACCTCTGTTTCTATCAGTACAACTGTACAACGTGGATGATAATAGATCCTGTTCTACCTTCCAGAATTGTTGTGAAGATCAAATGAACTAATGTGTAAAGTGCTTACTTAGCACAGTGCCTGGTATATAGTCCCTTAATAAATTATTTTTTCCTCTTCCCCATGAAGCAAGCTACTTAGTCCACTTGTCTTTCATTGTACTTACAGGCAAGAACAGGTAGGCTATTTCATTAGGACCATGGAGTGGCACATGGGTAGATTGTTTACAACCTTCTACCCATCCCTTCCTCAGATCTTTTCTTCTTCCTTTTCTCTGTCTCATTCCTATCTTTCCCAGTCTCTCCTCCTTCTCTGTTTCTTTCTTTCACCTTCCTCTTTCATTCCTTTTCTGTGATTTACTCTTCTTCTCTTTCTTGAAAGGCTATGTACTATTACTATAATGAAGGGAACATGAGGGTCAAATGCTCTATACTAAAAAACAACATTAAATTTAGAATTAGAAGACCTTGATTCTACTACCTATCAGTGTGATCTTGGAGAAGTCAATGTAATGTTCTTTGTATGTGATATTTCATCTCCCATGCCCCATTAACTCCATGCATTGATCTGGAAAATAAATGTGTTTGGATTTGAGGCCAGTGAATATTTTGATGCACTTAAGTGAAAGAGATGAGGCATCTAGAAGCTAGCCTTTGCTAGGCTGTCTCTACCTGATTTGTGTAGTCATCCCTCAACATCTTGAGGGTTTCACATTCATCGTTTTGGTTGTTCCTGGGTGGGCCATGGATGGTTAAACAGAAATTTTGTATTTGCAGCATACTATGGAAAATTACAGATTACTGTGCATAGGTAAAGAAAACTAAAAATATTACTAAGTCATAAATGCATTAATACTGTATATTTTTAACCTCTTTTGTTATTTCCTTCCATAAATAAACATACATAAATTTATTAAAAACAGTTAAATTTTGTTAAAACTTTCAATGTGCTAAAGAACTATAGCCACGCATTTCCTTTGAGAATGTGTCATGCCCCTCTATCATCCAGACTCAGTTACATGATTTTCTTTCACAGTTTTTATTTTAACTTGTTCTTTTCAAAGAAGGAAACCCTTGAAAATGGTATTGCAGCTGCACCTGTGACTGCGAAGACTCTGCACAGTGTGCTAGATATTAATCTCTCTTGCATAGAAACTGAAACATTTTAGTGGATGTAGTGTGATATTTTACCTATTTTTATATTAAATAAATATTATCAGAATGATTAAAAATAAAAGCTTGGAGTACGCCTAGAGACATTTGAGGTTTTTCACTTTTGTGGGGATCCTGCACCCCTAATCCCCACAAAGGTTGAGGGACAACAGTATTTCTAAAAATAGTTGAGTTCTTTATAAGGCTCACTTCAAAGGCCACCTCCTACAAAAAGCCTTTTCTGATTTCCAAGTTGTCAGCGTTCAACAGCCAGTACCCCGCAATCTTGCCAAAATTACTTTATACATTTTATGTATTTCAATTCATTTTTTTTTCAGGTTCAAATTCTTTCCAGCTCCCCTACCGCACTGAGAAAGGAAGAAAAACAAAACTTGTACAAACTTGTATAATCAAGCAAAAAAATCCCCAAATTGACCAAGTTCAAAAAACAAAATAAAACAAACAAAAAAAAAATGACGTTCAGTCTTTACTCTGAGTCCATCACCTATCTAGAGATGAATGGCATGTTTCATCATGATTCCTTGAAAATTGTGATTCTTGATCCTGTTGATAAGAGTTCTTAAGCCCTTCAAAGATGTTCTTTTCACAGTGTTGTTGGTATTGTATGAATTGTGCTCCTGGTTCTTTGCATCTCATTTTTATCAGTTCATACACATCTTCTCAGGTTTCTCTAAAATTGTACCCTTAGTCATTTCTTATGGCACAATAAAATTCCGTTAAAACTTTTATATATTTTTCATTTATTTATTGATATACATGCTCTTTCCCTTCAGAAAAAAATTCAAGCTCCTTAATGACAGAGATTGTCTTATTTTTTTTATCTTTGTATCCTTAAGCCAGTACAAACTCAGACACATAACAGGTACTTAATCAATGCTTAAGATTAACAGAATTAAAATAACTTCTGCTTTCTGATGTCTATTTCCTCCTCTATAAAATCATAAGGTTAGAATAGATGACCTCTAAAAAAATCACTTACAAACACAATTTATTGTGCACTCTGAAGCTCAGGCACCATTGGGCCCCTGCCAAAAGGCTTTTCTAGACCCTCCTGGATGAAAAGTGATTATAAATAGTAACTGTTGTTGTTTCCCTCCCAGCCTGATGTCTTTCTTTTTCTTTGACTCATTAAAGTGGCCATGCCCTGGCTGCTTCTTAAACAGTCCAATTCAATGAATGGGACTTAGCTTACCCTAAGAGAGTAGCTGCATAGACCTTGGCCTAAAGGGCCAAGTACTCCCAGTGCATCCTGGGTCATCTCCAGTCATCCTGATGAATATCTGGTCACTAGATTCAGATGGCTCTGGTGGAGAAGTGAGGCTGGAGACCTGCACAGCCCTCCCTCACTCAAAACAAAGTCAAGCGCAAGTCATGTCATCATTTCTCGGATGGCATGGTCTTCTTTGGCAGCAAAGAATGAACACAACCTCTAACCTAGCCCAGTTCTTCATTGTCTGTTACTTCCACCCCGGACCACTTCCCACTCTTAATCCCATCTAGACCCTTCCTTTGTTACCTCCCATCATCCCAAACTATTGGCCACTCCTTGATCACATCCAGATCTTCCCACACTATTTCCCCATATAAGGTTCATATTGCCCCCATAAAATTTCTCAGATTCCTTAATAGTCTGACCAATGGTTCAGATTCCCTAAGAGTCTGGCTTGCTTGTCAATATAAGTTTCATAATAGTGTTGGTTCTTTAAAATCTTTAATTTAAAATCTTTAAAATCCTACCCTATCTCAGTTTGAAAGAAGACTTGAGTCAAATCCTTTTGAGACAGGACCCGCACCTTTTGCCCTTGAATTTCAGTGTTCCAGCACTCCTAGACTGCAACATCACCACCCACATCAGTGATTTCACTGGTCCATTCAACAAGCACTCTTCTGGGTGCCATGGATACAAACACCAAAAACAAAATCAGAAACAGTTCTTCTTCCTAAACAGGTTGTTATTGTTTGTTCTTCATTTTTGAAAGGAAACGATGACATCGCTGATGATTTAAGTGAGCCAGAGTTACCCAAAGTTTTCAGCTTCATACTCTCTTCCAGAGTTGTGGAAGTCCAGTGGTAAGACCAAAGTCAAGATGACTGGTGATGGCTAGGGATGCAATGGATGACCTCGGCTCTTGGATGACTGATCAGGCTCTGAGCACTCTAAATCACCTCCTTCAGCCCCCTTCATGGCTTTTGGAAAAAATAGTTCTTATATGCCCATTCCATCAGGAGAAGTCTTCATATGTTTGGGGTAGACATGCCTCTTACTCATGGATAGATTTGAAATTTATCAATTATCCTCAACCTAGTTTGGCCTATCTGCCAAGATAGTTTTACTGGGATGTGACTATTGCACATGGGATAACTTCTTGGGGCCACAGTAGTTGGATGAAGGAGGACAAGGTGGATAAACAGCCCTGAAAGGGTCAGCAAGCTATCCTCCCAGAGGTCACTAGGTTGTCCTCCTGGAACACCCCATGTCATGTAAACAGACATGCTAACAAAAATTAATTTGAGAAGGGAGAAAGAGCACCACTAGGGATGTGGGGATTTAAAAGTGGCACTGTTCAAGTCAGGGAACCACAATGTTGGGTTTTGGGGTGCTTGGAACCCTAAAGTACTGACACTCTGGGTCCTGCCTAAATGAATGACCCAAGCCTTCTTTTAGCCAAAGAAATACGAAATTTATTAAAGATCCGCCATATTGGGCTGACTCTTAAGAAGCCTTACCATTTGTGACACTTGTATTAACAAATGGATCTGATAGAATCTGGACCAGTTAGAATCTGAGCCAGACCAAATATGAACACCTTCATGGAGGCAAGAAGGAACTTATATACAGAAAGACTGTGGGAGGGATCTGAGGGTACTCTAGTAGTCTGGGATAAATGGAAACAGGGGTTTAGGGAGGGTTTTGAGGAGGAGTCTAAGGAAGACTCTGATGGGACTGGGGTGAGGAGAAGTCAGAACCAAGAAAGTGGGATTTTGATTTGATCAAAGGTGGGAAATAGCTGGAGGTCATTTGGCAGACCTTGGAGGGCTAGGGTGGGAAAGGTACTTTATAGAATCAAAGGATGGGAAGCAGCCAGATCAATCTGGAGGCAACAGACAGTGGAGGTCCAGGCTAGGTTAAAGGTAACAGATTTGGGTATGAAAAGCCAGATTAAGTGGGAAAATTCAAGGAGAGTACAGTCTGAAAGGAAGAGATGTTATAATGGATATGCATCCCTGGCAAAGCTTATGGAAATGTAAAGAGTTGACATAACGTCAAATTTAAAGTAAGGATGGTAGGCTAGTTTGGTTGGTAAGTACAGTGCTTGAAGGGAATGAATGAGGAAAAAAATGTATGAATAAATAAGTTCTTAAACATATCTTATCATGTCAAGTATTGTGTTAAGTTCTGGATAGATATGCAAAAGTGAAGACACTTCCTGCCCTCAAGTACCTGACATATTAATGGTGGATAGAGAACATTTTTGAAAGTTTACAGAAATGATGAGAAAATGACACACTTTCTCCAGAAGCAATAGCAATATCAACTTAATTGTGAATATGATGAGGGCTGGAAGGGGGGAAGGGGTTACAGGAACTCCAAGACTGGAGCTCTTTGCATGTGCCATCTGGAGAATTCACAGGCTCAAGCATTGTTGAGCTCAAGGTAAAGATTTATTAAGCTTTTCAGTGGGCAAGAATTCTTAGGGAACCTGCAACTTTAGAGGGGTACAGGTAAAGTTTATATGGGATACTCTGTAATAAAACATGAGCCAAATATGTTAACTAGGTGATTCAGGGTGAGATTAGGGAGTGGTTAAGGAGTGATTAGTTCTTAAAGGAACTTGCACTTTTGGTATCTACTGTGCAGGTATTTTACCCAGAGTTCATTGGGAAATAGCCCAAGGAGGGCCTACATGGAGGTGTCGTTTTAGGCCTGAAATATCACTAAGTCAATTGACAGGGCTGACTCAGGAATACCAGGCTGCTCTCATCAATATCTTGTTAGACAAGACAAATGTAAAGGAGTATAGATATGTTTAAATCTAGGATACAAATGATTGGTGAGTGAGTAGTAAATGTCGTTATGACCCAGTACACAGCCAGTTCAGCCAGTACACAGCTGGTTCAGACTAAGAAGTTTGATAGGTTCAGCTGGCTACTATGTCAGGAAAGGAGATAACAGTCATTGCTAGGGCAGGCTGTATCCTCGGGCTGGCAAGAAACTGCCTGAGACAGTGTTTTGAAGCTGGGGAGAAATGTGATTTTTAAAGAGAGATGTGATTTTTAGATTTGGGGTCCAAGCACATGCACCCAAGCACCTCATCAGCTCCAGAACTGGAAAGAAGAGGAGGGTGGCAGGTAAGATTGGTCACTGAGACAAAGCAGCAAGGTAGCTGATAAGAAGATGGTAAAAGTTGAGAGAGGTTATAGCTGGGCTTAGATATAGTGTGACTTAAGACATTCTCCCAAGCTTAGGGTGGGAGTTCTGAAAGTGAAAGAGTTAAGTACTCCAGAGCATGTTTTTGGTAAAATAATCTAGAAATGCTAGTTATAACGGAGGAAGAGGTGGGGTTAGGTGCCTAAAAGTCAAACCAAAGAGAATTTTATCCCAAAGATAATGGAATCTCCAAAACTGTTCAAGAGACATGGTCAGAATTGTGCCTTAGGAGAATTATTTTGATTGAGAGTGGAAGATGGATTGGAGAGAATAGACCTAGCACCAGAAGACCTTGTCCTGTGGCCCAAAATGAAATAAATTTTCAGGGGTATTTTCATGAATCATTTGAACCAAGATCATGTTTATTAAGTAGAATCTGTTTGGCTTCTACTCCAGGCTGGGGTAGCCTGAAATATGGAGCTAAACGTAAAAGTTATAATTATACTTTGATAGTTATACTTTATTGTAAAGCTTCCTATAAAGTATAATTAAAGAGAAAGTGGGGAATCCCATCATTTCCCTTTGTTATTCCTTTTTCCTAGCTCCTACCTTGAGCAAGCCAGCTATCTGCTTTAGGCATAAATGTCCTATCAGCAGCCTGTGGGTGGTATTCCCATTGAAGCCAAGTGTCTGAAATAATTGCCTTTAGTAATCACCAGTGGGGAGTTCCACCCATTATCACCTGAGGAGTTTTAAGCCTGCTGAGGTTGACACCCATACTTAAGGACAACATTAATGGAAGATACCTTTAAATTTTATTCCATCCATTCTGACTGATCACCCTGAAGAAAACAGCCCTAATGTTTCCTTTAGCATCATCAAGGGTGAGTTTGGGAAACTTTCCATGCATTCCAGGCTAAATTAATATGAAAAGTTAATTGTTTTCTGGAGGAGGATGGACAAAGGGAGAAGTCCCAATTCAGTAGATGTTACTATATGTTAAAGAGTTGTTTCTGATGATACAGGGGGAGTAGGAGGAGACAAGATAGGGGAAGTATGCTCTGGATTTGTGATTTCATTGGTGTATAAAATTCTAGGTACTGGAATTCTCTTCATTGATATAAACTGGAAATTTATCTATAATTTATAATCTTAAAGATAAGTTGGATCAGTCACTGAGAGGTCAAGTAACTTGACTAGAATGATAGTCGTGATGTATCAAAGGCAAAATCTGAACCCATGCCTTTCTAACTCTATGGTTAGCTTTCTAACTACAAGTCATGTTGCTTTACAATGATACTACAAATAACTGGTTTTTATAAAGCACTTTAAAATTGCCAAAGTTGTGTCTGACTATTCCTTTTTCAGGGCAGCTACATGATGCAATGGAAAGAGTGCCAGTCCCAAAGTCAGGAAAACTCATCTTCATGAGCTCAAATCTGACTTCAGAAACTTAATAGCTGTATGACAGCCACTTAACTCTACCTCAGTTTCTCATCTGTAAAATGAGCTAGAGAAGGAAATGGCACATTAATCCTGTATTTTTGCCAAGAAAATTCCAAATTGGGTCATAAGGAGTCAGATGGGACTGAAACAGATGAACAACTATCAAAGATGAACTTTTAAATGGGCTAGATAGTCTTTGAAATTGGGTTTGTCTTGCAAAATTAGGAATGTGGACTGTCTCTGACCAAATGAGATAAAATAAATAAGGCCCTTGGGGGTGGGGAGGCGATAGATAGGAAGTGTACTCTGGATTGGGTGTATAAAATTCTAGGTGTTAGAATTCTCTCCATTGATACAGATTGGAAATTCAATTATAATTTGTAGTGTTAGAGATGATAAATTGGATCCCCAACTGAGAGGTCAAATTTCTGATTTCAGATTGGGCTTTTGGGGAGAAACACACGTAACCAGGACTCAAAGCCTATTTGCATAAAACTTCCAAAATTGATGGAAATTAATTATTCAAAGTCAACATATAGAGAGACTGACACCTTGATTGAGTATCTATCCCCAGCTCACCAGGTTAGAAATTTGGGCAAATTTTCTCCTTGGGTGTCAGCTTCTCCCCAGAGTCTCTCTCACCAGCGAGAGGTCTCTGAAGGGACTCTAGAAATATATTTCTTCACATTTAAAGCTGAAAGTCTAAAGATCAGTATTTCTCTTGTTTGAAATTCTAACCAACTCTGCCCCTTACATCTATATCTATCAGTGAGAAGTCATGCAAATGGGTTTTGAGCCTCTGCTAATATACACATAGAAAATTGCAGTGGACAGAATGCTAAACTTTGGGTTGAAGGACATCTGTTATAATATATGCTCTGCTACCACTGGTCAGTGATGTGACTCAGTGGATAGATCTCTGGACCTGGAGTTCTCTTCATGAGTTCAATTCTGACTTCAGGCACTTTGTTGTGTGACCTTGGGTAAATCACTTAACTCTATCTGAGTGCTTCATCTGTAAAATGAACTGGAGAAAGCAATGGCAAACTTTTCCAATATCTTTGCCAAGAAAATCTTAAATGAGGTCACAAAGAGTTGGACATAACTGAAAACAACTAAACAACAAACAACAAATACCCCTTCCAGTTCCAAATCTACGATCCTATGTACAAAGTAATTTCCAAGTGATGGGCACTAGCAACTGGGCTCTGGGAAGTATGAACACAAGCTTTCTTGTAGGAGGTGGTGTTTGAACTGAGCTTTGAAGACAGTGATCCCAGAATTCCACAGGATCAGGGCTATACAGACTATGCATGGAAGAGAATAAAATGGCCTGCATTTCTATAGTATTTTAAGGTTTGTAATGCCCATTCCTCTTAACAACTCTATGAGGGAAATAGTTCCAAGTATTGGTGATTGCCATCTTCCTTTCAGAAAGGATGGAAGTTTGTAAGTTCAAGTTCATAAAGGACTTATCCAGAGTAACAGCTTATAGGTATAAAGGTTGGAATTTAAATTTAGGTCTCCTCTGACTCCAGATGCGATATTCTTTGCACCATACCTTACTTCCTGACAGTGGGCTAAAAGATAATGTAGTTGAATGTCATGACTATAATTTAGTAATATACAAGAATTGAAAACAAAGCAGATGCCCATTAATTGGGGAATGACTAAACAAATTATGGTGTATAAATGTAATGGAATACCACTGTGCTATAAGAAATGGAGTGTGTGATGAATACAGAGAAGCATGGAAAGATCTATATGAGCTGACACAGAGTTTTGTAAACAGAGCCAAGGAAACAATCTACACAATAACTATGATGTAAATCAATGACACAGCAAAATAATCAAAAGTAAACTTAAGAAAATTATAAATATCAAGAGAGACTCCAATGAAGGGCAATGAGAAGATGCCCCTTTCCTATCGACTCCTATGTAGGGGTGAGAAGTCCAGAAATGTTACACATGGCACATGGTCTGGGTACTTTTTTCAATGTATCAATTAGTTGGGCTGACTTTTTTTTTCTTTCAAGAAAAATACTGTCATATGGGACAGCTCTCAGGAATGGGGAGAGGGAAGGATACATGGGACACTAGGCTGATGTAAGAAACAGAAAATACTATATCCTCAAAAAGTACTTGCATCCCAAATTGACTAAGCTCTCTATGTCCTTCAACAATACTGCTACAGGTCTATACCCCAAAAAAAGAGGATAAGGACTATATGCACAAAAACTTACATAGCAATTCTTCTTGTGTTGGCAAAGAACTAGCAATCAAAGAGGCTTCCATCAATTGAGAAATGGCTAAACAAAGTATAGTACATGGATGTAAATGAATATTATTGTGCCAACAAGTTTCAGAGAAACTTGGGAAGACTGGTATGAAATGATGCAGAGTAAAGTAAGCAGAGCCAACAGGGAAATTAAAGCAATAACAGCATTGTTAAGACTAATAATTTTGAGACTTAAGGACCCTGATCAACACTATGATTCCAAGGGACAAAAAAATGAACCATATTACACAATTCCTAACCAAGAGGTGATACTCAGAGTACAGAATGAGACATCGTTATTTTTGAACATGGACAATGCAGGAAATTTCATTTTCTTGACTATGAATATTTTTGTAAGGAATTTTTTATCTTTTTTTTTGGATTGTGGGAAGGGAAAGAATATTTTTGTTCATTGAAAGTAATAAAATAAAACTTGAAAACAAAACCATGGTTTTATAGAGGTGTTTGGCTATGATATATTAACAATATTATTGGGAAATAATGTTGGCTTGTCTTATCCTCATAAACCATGAAAATATCCCAGCAAAACAAATAAAAAATAAATTTATTTAAAACAACAACAAAAAAAGTCCCAGCAATTCCAATATTTTGACAATGTTCACAGCCAGAGGACAAAACAATATAGTGGAAAGAATGCTGGATCTAGAATTAGGAAATCTGAGGGTCAAATCTTGTCTTCAATACTACTTGTGAGAACTGGATGATTCCCAACCTCTCTGAACTTTCCTTCCCTAACCTAAGCCAATGTACCTCACATTGAAACATAAAGCTAAAAAAGCACCATAGAACTATTATAATTAAGTCAATCAAGCACTGAAATAAATATGCATATATCACAAAAGAATGAGTCCCACACGGGATGATGAATCAAAGGCTAAAGAAACATTGGAGTTACTCATGAAAATGCACACAGATCATTTACATTGAGAGCTACTTAGTGGATGCCTGTGGTACTTGTGTGGATGCATGTGGTGGTGCCAATGTGTTTGAAAAAACCAACAATAAACAATTATTAAGTAGATTGAGTACTTCAAACTAGAAGTCAAACAACATATTATCAATGTTAATGATTAAAAAATGGCAAAGGAAATAATATATTAACATATATTTTATACTTCTTCATAACTGATTTTTCTTCAGTTATATATATCACAGGAAGAAACATTAGCAGAATGGTAATTCTCCTTACACTGTCCTCCATGAGTGATTGCCTAACTTCTGCTTTCAGTCCTCCAGGGTAGAGGAATCAACCATGTCTACAAGCAACCCTTTCTAGATTTGGACAGTTCTATTTGTGAGGAAGTTCTTCCTGACATCAAACCTGTATATTTCTCTTTGCATTGTGTTTTATTCTCAATGGCCTAGAACAGGGGTGGGTAACCTGCAGCCCTAAGGTCACATGTGTTCCTCTAGGTCCTCAAGTGTAACCCTTTGGCTGAATCCAAACCTCACGGAACAAATCCCTTTAATAAAAGAATTTGTTCTGTAAAACTTGGCCTCAATCAAAAGGTTGCACCCAAGGACCTACAAGACCACATGTGACTTCCAGGGCACAGGTTCCCCACCCCTGGTCTAGTAGAATAAGAGAAATACTTATTTCATGGAACAATCTTGTCAATACTTAAAGTAGTTATGTCTTCCTCTATGTTAAATGTGGCATTAAATGATGTAACTGTGTAATGTGATTTAACTAATAATTCTAAAGAGTTTTCGCACAAGTAAATTCACAAATCAGAAGAGAGAAATCTTTTTCAGATCCTATGACTTGATTTTTGATTCAGAAGCTATAAACACTGAAAGTCTATGCTAGCCTCTATGTGATTGGAGGCCAGACATAACCTCCTTGAATCTCAGTTGCCTCATTTATAAAATGGGTTCATTATAAAGGAGGGTCACATACAGCTCTGATGTTAAAGTTTCTACATGAAAACATAGATTAAAGTTTCTCGTGAGCTTATTATGACATTCTCAGATTGTGATACCACAGTCTGATAGTATCATTTAGATATTTTTCACCATACCGGCTGTACCATTTACTGCCACTGACATAGGGAAGGAATTACAAAATACATCCTTAATTGGTTAATTCCTTCTAGGTACAATGTTTTCAATTCAGGTCACTGCCATCAAGTGTTGTTGACACCTTATGGGGTGTCAACAAAATGTTTTTCTTCCATATGCAACTAGCTTACTTTTAAAGCATATTGTATACAAGTACACATCAGAATATTTATGAAAGCTGACTAAAAGCTAAGTGCCTATGTTTCCATGTCAACAAGGAAAGAGAAGCATGAGAGCAAGATTTTTAAAAATATACATATAGGGTACCTTATGACTTTGTCAAATTATAAAAGATCTATGAATTCATTGATGGGGATGATTCTTCCAATAATGCAACTCACCATGCCTCTACATCCTAGTCAATAATTTCATTAATTGTTGTGCCTCACCCCCAAAACTGGCCAGTGGCTTAGTGATTCAATCCAATTCGATTCAATACTATAAGAACTTAAAAATTATCTACTATGTGTGAGATATTCCTCTGGGTGCTGGTGATACCAAGAGAAAAAGAAAATGGTTCCTGCCTTCAAAGAGTTTATAGTCTACTAGAACAAGATTTTTCATACTTAGCTAATCTGATTCTTCGACAGCACCCATATACTTCATCACCAGGTTCAATACAGGTTATGAAAATTTTCCAGAAGTGGGGTTTTCCTAAATTTGCCCAAGAATATTTTATTATCTATATCAATACTCTGATAAAGTAGAGGAACAGAACCCAGCACAATATTATAGAAAAAAGCACTACTCTTAAATCAAAAAACACAGGTTTGAGCCCTAATTTTAACATCTATTAGATGTATGACCACTGGTAAGATACTTTAACTCCCAAAGCCTCAGTTTCCCCATATGCAAAATGAGCATCATATTACTTTCATTGAGTAGAGCACTATATAAAGTAAATTACAATGATTAACTTAATAAAAGTCTTCTTTTGTTTTGGTGGACAGCCAATGAAGATATAAGACTCAGAAAAATTAAGGACCTATGACAAGTTCAGCTTAAGGATTTGCATAAAAGTTATTTCCTCTCTGTTAGATTAGACTTCCAATAGTAAGGAAATTTAGGGTCACAGGATCAGGTGTTATTGTTGTTCAATTATGTCCAACTCTTCCTGACCCCATTTGTGATTCTTTTGGCAAAGCTGTTGGATTGGTTTGCTATTTCCTTCCCCAGTTCATTTTGTAGATGAGGAACTGAAGAAAGCAGGACTGAAAGTGTCTTGCTCAGGTCAACGAATAAGTGTTGGGGGTCAGATTTGAACTCACAAAGTTGAGTCTCCTCAATGCCAGGGCCAGCACTCTATCCACAGTATCAGAGCTTCAAAGATGAAGAAAATCAAATGAACTCCACGTTCAAGCATGGGGGAAGAAATGGAGAAACAGAGGAGGTATTTGATTCTTTGACACAATTTCTTGCCTTCTATCATATTGCTTGTTGACATGAGTTATACAATAGTATCAAGAAAGTTAGACTGAAATCCAGTAAAGCCAGGAGAGATGTAGGTTCAAATACTGATTCTTTCACTTACTAGCTCTGTGACTATAGGTAAAGTTGCTCTTTGAACCTTTGTAATCATGTACCTCCATTAAGGTGCTGAACAAATAAACTACTGTGATACTTATTAGTTTGAAAATCATGAAAATATAGATAATGTATATGCATACATGTATAAGTGTGCATATCTTTCTAAGTTCAAATCTGACCTCAGACACTTACTAACTGTGTGACCTTGGATGAGTCTTTTAACCCTGTTTGCCTCAGTTTCTCATCTGTAAAATGAGCTGGAGAAGGAAATAGCAAACCACTCCAGTATCTCTGTCAAGAAAATCCTACATGGAGTCATAAAGAGTACCACATGACTGAAAATACATTATTATGCAGATAATAATAAATAGAAGATAAATATATATTACATATATATCCTCTGTTTATATATAATGTATGTCCTCTGTATGTATATATGTGTGTATATATATATATATGTATATACATATCTTCTATTTATTATTATCTACATAACAATAAAGGTAATAGTATTTAGGTTATAGAATGACTGAAGTGGAAGAGATCTTAAAGGTCATCTAATTTAATCACCTCATTTTACAAAGGAGGAATCAGGAGCCCAGAGGGTAGGTTATCCAAAACCATCAAGCTCTTAGAGGTCAGAAAGACTAGGACTTGGATCTCCAGGCCATAAGGCCAGTACACTTTTCACTACACTGCATACTTCAGGTATTTTGTCACTTACTTGACTATTTTTAAATTCAATCCAGTGGAATGTAATTTCCTTTAGGGCAGGTTTGTTTGTTTGTTTGTTTGTCTCTGTTTCCATGTATGATTTCTAAGGAAGTTTGTCATTGTGAGGTTTTCAGAAGAGGAATTTGTCTTTTATGTGAACAAATTTTACCTCATATAAAGAAAAGCATTTAATTTTAGACATGGAGACGGGGTGAAGTGAGGGAGAAGAGAGAGCTTGATGAGGAAGGGAAAAGGAGGCAAGGAGACTTTGGGATTAATGTCAGAAAAGAACAAAATTAAATCCCCAAAGATTAAGCTAAATCTTCAGAGAAAGCAGAGGCTTTGGGTGAGACATCATTGAATCTATGACAAGAGTAAAAAGGTATTCAGTAATCATGTAAGAGACATGCCCTAGACCTGATGCCCTGGTTATGTTAGACTCCGATCGCTCCTTGGTTTGCAGCAGGTACAGGTGGTTCAGTCCAATTTTTAAAAAAAGTCCATCCCCAATGTGGTGGAAGGTGGAGAGGTAGGGTCTCTCTTAGAGACATTTGAATGATCTCTCACCTGTGATGTCACCAGTTAGTGAGGACACTGGCAGTTTTCATCAAGAAAAACTTTGAAATATTCCAGATATAGGAGCTCCAGAGAAAGGTCAATGTGAGAGAAATAGGAGCAAAGAAAGCCAGAAAGAGAAAAGAGCTGTCTCTAGCAGAGACAGCTAGGAAACTAAAGAAAACAAACAGGTTTGTTGGGAGGAGGGATTGACACAAGCATTTCCTTCAATTTTGCCAATGTGACTAATTATTAACCCTGTAGCTGCATTCAACATGTCATACCAGATAAACACTTGGGTGACCTGAGAACACCTTGTCTCAGAAAGTTCACAAATTACCAGGGGTATAAGGTAGAGTCAGTTGATTAGAACTTTGAATGGTTCCTATGGCAATTCTGTGATCGTATCACTTAATGGATAATATTTATATAGCTTTGAGGCTTGTAAGTATTTACTCATTTTATCCTTTCAATGACCCCAGGAGGTAGGTGTTATTATTATGCGTATTTTACAGACGAAAGAACTACAACATACAGGTTAAATGACTTTAGCTAGAGTCCTATAACTAGTAGATGTCTGAGGCTACATTGGAAGTCAGGTCTTCCCGACTCCAGGCCTAACATTCAATCCCCAGACTCCCTAGCTGGTTCCCTATTGCCTATCAAATCCAATTTAAAGTCCTAATTCTAGTGTTCTGGATCCTGAACTATCTGGCTTCAGTTTACTTTTAGTGTAGTTCCTGGCATATATTCGGTGCTTAATAAATGTTTATTGTATTGAATTGAATTTTCCAGGATGGTTTAATATTGCTTTCCTTTACATAGC
Organism: Notamacropus eugenii; assembly: GCF_028372415.1. NCBI lineage: Eukaryota > Metazoa > Chordata > Mammalia > Diprotodontia > Macropodidae > Notamacropus > Notamacropus eugenii. The sequence goes on from NC_092875.1 coordinate 116,357,380, forward strand.
TACATTCCTAACTATCTCCTGTTCTCTTCTCTTATCCTGTCTTTACGGACACTGTGCCTTTGTATTCTCTGTTCTCCAGTCCTCCTATGGGCAGCAGAAGTCAATGCCAAGAGCATTTTGGCAGAGGAACACTTCTTGTCTCTGCCCTTGGGGGAATGGACAGAACTGATTATCTTGAACTGTACTCATTTTGACCTACCCAAATTGTTTCAGGGTTCTGCTTCCTCTTAAGATCCTTGAGTCATTTCCCCTTGTCTCTCTCTCACCTAGAGAGAGAGAAGAGGAGCCTGAAAGCCAAAGTCTCCTTGTTCAAAACAACCTATCTCCTGGGATATAAAGAGACTAGCTTATAAATTTTAGGCTAGGGCAAGAGTCCAAGTTTTACCTGATTCCTTTTCTCTGAAAAGTTAGACAGCCTAAAATACAGATTATTAATAAAATTCATAAAAGCTGACTCCCCCAGGCTACCTTTTGATCACCAGGCTGGGAATGAGTTTTCCCAACTGAATGAATTCTGTGTAATCAGTGATCTACTGGATTTCCTCTTTATTCACACTCTCTGTAGCAAAAACACTAACTCAAGACACAGTTCAAATTAGGTTATCATTATCTAGAAAATCATAATGAAAAATATAGCTCCTAAACAAACATAAAATAGCAGAAAAAACCTTAATAATAAACGATATCTTCCACGGCCTGTGTCAGTAAAGTATAATCGAGCAACAGAGAGTGGAATAAATTCATCATTGTTCCAGCAGTTTCTCCAAGTAGTCATAATATGGTCACTCCCTTCTATATTTTCTTAATGATACTAGAAGCAAAGGAAATTGAAAGACTCCAGACACTCTAATGTTCATAGTCATTTTTCCTGGAAAGCATCCTCCATCTGTTACTAAATGTTGCTGCTTCAATTGCTACTCTGTTTCTCCTTGCTTTAGATTCTCTCTGAATCTCTCTCCCCACACCTTTCTCAGTGTTTGAAAACTACTGCTTTAGCAGAAAACCTGCACTCTCCCTTTCTAAACCTTTGATAGAATCATTTCTTCCCAAGCTGTGAAAAACTCCAGCTCCTAGGGTCTTTTACCATCTGTGCAAAGCAGCTTGTTGTCCAGTAGCTTTTCAGTCATATCCAACTCTTCATGACTACATTCGGGGTTTTTCTGGCAAAGATATTGGAGTGGTTTGCCATTTCCTTCTTCAACTCATTTTACAGATAAGGAACTGAGGCAAACAGGGTTAAGTGACAAGCCCAGGGTTACATGATTAGTGAGTGTCTGAGGCCAGATTTCAACTCACTAAGATAGGTCTTTCTGACTCCATGTCCGACATACTATCCACTGCACCACCAAGCTGCCCTGCAAAGCAATGAGCCCAAGTCATTTGTGAATGACTATTCCTACTAGAATGGACTTTGCTCCATCTTACCTAGACAAATTGTTTCTTTCCCTTAATACCCAACTCTAGGGCTAACTCCTTCATAAGGACTTGCATTAATCCTTCAAACTGGAATGGATTGGTAAATGTCAGGAGACAGTAAAAAGAGAATTAGATTTGAAATCATAGGACATGAGTTCAAATCTTGATTCTCTCTTTTACTATTTTAGAGAAAGTCACCTCATTTGGAAAATTAGGAGAGTCAAATTATCACTGAAGTTCCCTCCAGTTCAAAACCTATAGTCTCTCCATTCTCAGTTCCTTATGGTATTTTGCCTGTTCTCTGCCTTGAAAACTTTCTACTGGTTTATGGTTATCTAAGTGTGAATATTATATACCACTTAAAAGAACCTCAGCTACTTGAGACCAGGAGCTGTGTCTTATTTCAGCTCTGTAACCCTCAGGCCTAGCAGAATGTTCTTCACATAGTAGACATTTCTTAAACATTGAGTGAAATGGGATGGAATGGGAAATGTATAATGCCCAACAAAGCATGAACAAAAAAGATAATCTCACAATGCTATCCTCTTAATAGTCACAAAATCTCAGAGTGTCTAGCATATAGTAAGCTCTATAAATGTTAGATTAAATAATAGTAGTTGCAGCAACAGCAACAGTAATAGTAGTAGTAGTAGTAGCAATAGTAGTGGTAATAATAGTAGTAGTAGTAGTAGTAGTAGTAGTAGTAGTAGCAGCAGTAGTGTAGTAGCAGTAGTAGTAGTAGTAGTAGTAGTAGTAGTAGTAGCAGTGGTGATAGTAGTAGTAGTAGCAGTAATCGTGGTAGTTGGAAGTTGGAAGAAAACTTGGAAGCCATCTATATCAACTCATGCAGGAATAAGAATCTCCAACAAGTAGTCCATCACCTTGTGACTGAAAATCTCCAGTGAGGACCAGCGTCTAATCTAATCTTTCTCTTGCCTCCATCCCCTACCCAAGGCAGCATGTTGTTCTTTTGAATGGCTTTAATTGTTAGAGAGATTTCCCTCCCATTCAGGTAAAATCTATCTATCTGTAGAAAGGAAGTATTGAAATAGGTGTATCGCTAAATATCTTTTTTTTCTCCAGCTAGACTGGCTCTCCTTGGGGGCCAAAGACTGCATCTCAAACTCCTTTAGATTCCTTATAAGATCTTTCACAGAGCTCCAGTGATACTTATTATCAGAATCTCTTATTATTTGCCTCATATAACATGCATATAATTATATGTGTGTATGTAGATGTATATACGTATTGATAATTCCTATAGTTTGCTATATTCTTAAGTAAAATGTAATATGTCCTGAGAACACAATTTTTAATCCATAAAATGTGAGATTCAATGAAATGATCTGAAAGGCCTTTCTGATTCAAAAGATTTATATTATGGCTTGAAGACATAAAAGAGACGTACTTTATTATGAAATTTTAGTTCACTAATGGCACAGAGAATTCTCACAGACCAAAAATTCCCCATGGAGAGCAATTTTGAATACTAAGAATATCAAAAAGTATGAATAAGGAAATTCTGTACTCCTCAGCAAAGAACCCCGTGAAGTTCCCTTCCAATGCAGAAATTCTGTGATTCTATGACATCATCTACCACTTCTCTTTCCTCTAAGATCTAATTCCACGGTCATGCCTTTCTCAGCCTACTTGCCTCAAAAAAAAAAAACAAAAAACCAGGAACCCTATAAACATCAAACTCTTCATCTGGCAGCATGATATAATGTAAAGAGTATTGAATTAGGAACAAGAAAGTTTAGGTTGTCATTTTAGTCCAAGAATTCCCAGCCTCTACTTGTCCCTACACTCCTTGACTTTTCATTAACCTTCTCATACTCCTGTCCAATATCAAAGGAAGTAAATTCTTGATTTTACCATTCATGTGAACATAAGAAATAAAATTTATTATTTATTTTTTTTATAAAATATTATTTGGTACATAGACATTACTACCATAAAAATTCAACATCTATCAGAATAAAGTCAAGTAAATTAGTAAGTTGCTTGAGACAGTTTCTTGTCAACCAACAGTTTTATTCATGGCAGAGTTTAATTTTAAAAAAAAGGTATCTACATATAAAATTCATCCTCTACTTTGTTTCTTGCTTTGCCTTTGACTGAGAATATGGATAACTATTATGTACCAGGCATTGTGCTAAAAGCTTTTTAAAATAGTATTTCATTTTATCCTTAAGACAACCCCCAGATATAGGTACTATTATTGTCATCCCCACTATACAGCTGAGGAAACCAAGGCAGAGAGAAGTCAAATGAATTACAAAGGGACAAATAGCTTCTAAGTGACTAAGGCTAGATTATGAACTTAGGTTCTCTGACTACAGGCCCAGTATTCTATCCATTGCACCATCTACCTGTCTCAGGGCTAAGCAGATCTCAAAACAGGACTGAAAATTTTGATTCACAAAGAGAAGTTGTTATAAAAGAATTTAAAGTTTTATGATATATCACCACTATTATTCAATATTGTACTAGAAATGTTAGCTATAACAATAAGAGAAGAAAAGGAAATGGAAAGAATTGGAATATGCAATGAAGAAACAAACTTGTCATTCTTTGCAGATGATATGATGGCATACTTAAGGAATCCTAGCGCATCAACTAAAAAGCTAGTTGAAATGATTTACAACTTCAGCAAAGTTGCATGATATAAAATCAATTCACATACATGTTTGGAGAAATCACCAAAAAAGTCCAGTAGCAAGAAATAAAAATAGACATTCTATTTAAAATAACTGTAGACAATATAAAATACTTGGGAGTCTACCTGCCAAGACAAACACAGGAACTACATGAACACAATTAGAAAACACTTTTCACACAGTCAGATTTAAACAATTGGAAAAATATCAGTTGGTCATGGGTAGGCCAAGCCAATAGAATAAAAATGACAGATCTACCTAAATTAATTTACTTATTCGTTGCCATACCAATATATCAATAAATAATAATGAGATTAATTTATAAAAACAAAAGGCCAAGAATGTCAAGGGAATTAGTGGGGAGGGGAGAATGTGAAGGAAGGAGGCCTAGCTGTGTTTCAATCTGCAGTATAATCAAAGCTATCTGGTACTGCCTAAGACGTAGAGTGGTGGGTGTATCAGTGGCATAGATTAGGTACATAAGACACAGTATAGATATAAAAAGAGATATTAAAAGAAAATTTGAAGAACATAAAATATAATACTTATCAGACTTATGGAAAGGTCAACAATTTATGAATAAAGAAGAAATAGAGAGCAGTGTGGGGTAGAAAATGGATAATTTCAATTAAACTAAATTTAAAAGGATTTTTTTAAAATACTAATGTGCTATAAGAAATGATGAGCTTCAATGATCTTAGAAAAACGTGGATAGACTTACATGATATAACGATGAGTGAAATGAGCAAAACCAAGAGAACATTGTATACAGTGACAACAATATTGTTTTGAGAACAACTTTGAGTGACTAAGTCATTTTGATTATTATAAATTCCCAAATTAAATACAAAGGTCATATGAAGGAAGATACCATCTGCATCCAGAGAAAGAACTGATAAATAAAAGGGTGTTTGGAATGACTTTACACACACACACACACACACACACACACACACACACATTTGTGTCTAATGGTAACTTTCTCTAAGGTGGTTGGGGAGAGAGAAAAAAATTGCATGTTAACTTTATTATATATTTAAAAGAAATTGCAAGTTGTACATAATAGATTTGCAGTTTCATGTACATTCATCTTTTTTTTCTATTCTACTAGGTTATGGAATTTTTTTAATTTCTTAAGTTCAGAATAAAATAAATTTTAGAAAATAAAGGCACAGTACTAAATGACCATAGCAATTTATTGTTTGATAAACTAAAAGATTTCAGTTTTTCAGACAAGAACTCATTGTTTGACAAGGTCTGCTGGGGAAATTGGAACATATGGCAGAAACTAAGCATGCAGCAATATCTTACATAGTACACCAAGATAAGGTCAAAATGGGTGAATGGTTTAGACATAAAAGGTGATAACCACAAGCAAGTTAGGAGAGCAAGGAATAGTTTACCTGTCAGAACTATGGATGAGGTAAGAATTTATGACCAAACAAGGAGCATTACTAAATATAAAATGGACAATTTTTATTATATTAAATTAAAAAGGTATTGCACAAACAAAACCAATGCAATAAACATTAGAAGTAAAACAAAATCTGAGAAACAATTTTTAGAGCAAGTGTCTCTAATAAAGTCCTCATATAGAGAACTGACTCAGATATCTAATACAAGTTATTCCCCAGTGGGTAGAAGGTCAAAGGATATGAACAGACAGTCTTCAGATGAAGAAATCAAAGCTATCTATAGTCGTATGAAAAAATGCTCTAAATACTGTTATGTAGAGAAATGCAAATTAAAGTAACTCTGATGTGCCACCTTATACTTGATCTATTTGCTAATATGACAGAAAAGGAAAATAATAAATGTTGGGGAAGATGTGGGAAAATTGGTGTTGTGAACTGATCCAATCATTCTGGAGAACAATCTGGAACAATGCCCAAGGGCTATAGTGCATACCCTTTGATCCAGCAATATCACTACTAGGTCTGTATCCCAAAGAGACTTTTTTTTAAAGGGAAAAGGATCTATTTGTACAAAAATATTTGTAGCAGCTCTTTTTGTGTGTGTGTGGTGGCAAAGAAATGGAAATTGAAAACGTTCCTCAATTGGGGAAAGATTAAAAAAACTGTGGCATATGATTGGAATGGAATACTATTTTGCTTTAAAAAATAACAAGCTACTACCAACAATGCATTAGAGTAATTATATTTCCACAACCCCTTCAACATTGACTGTTTTCATCTTTGTCAATTTCCTGGGTGTGAGATGAAACCTTAGAATTCTTTTGATTTATAATTCACTTCTTAGTGACCTGAAGGAAACTTTCAGCTGATTGTTAATATTTGTAATCATTTTGAGAACTGTTTTTTTATATAGAAAGACAAGTATTATGTTATCATATCTTATGTGATCATATTCTTTGATCATTTATCTATTCATGGAATGACTCTTGAACTTAATACACTTATGTTAATTCCCCATCAGTCTTGAATATCAGACTCTCATCAGAGATATTTGATGTGAATTTTTTTCCCAACTGATGATATACTTTGTTATTCTACTTCCATTGATTTTGTTCATGTAAAAGCTTTTCATATCGTCAATTACATCTTATATAATTTTACATAATTAAAGTAATCTGTTGTTATTTTCTCTATAAAAAAAAAAGAAATGACAAGCTAGCTCATTTCAGAAAAACCTGGAAAGACCTACACAATCTAATGTGAAGTGGATGGAACCAGGAGAACATTGTGCACAGTAGCAGTAATATTGCACAATGATCAACTCTGAATGACTTAGCTAATCTAGCAATACAATGATCCACAACAATTTCAAAGGACTCAAGATGAAAAATTCTATCTACATCCTGCGAAAGAACATAGAGAGTCTGAACGCAGATTCAAACACACTATTTTTCACTTTATTTTTTTCATAGTTTTTTTTTTTCTTTTGGTCTGTTTCTTCTTTCACAACATGACTAATGTGGGGTTATATCTTACATGATTACACATATATAACATACCAAATTGCTTACTGTGTTAGGGAGGGGGGAAGTATGGGGAGAGAGGAAGAAAAATTAAAACTCAAAAATTTTAAAAAAATGTTAAAACTTGTCTTTACATGTATTTATAAAAATAAGTTATTTTAAAAGTCTTATAATGTTTAGTAAGAATGGGATATACTTCTCAAACGGTGCACCAAAAATTTGGTAACTGCTTTGATCAATTCCAAGTTTTTGTTAATTAGAGAAATAATTTAGCTTTTCTTTCTCCGGGTTGTTGTCATTGCTGATTTCTTTCTAGTTCAACGTGAGAGGAATTCCATATCTAAACCTCATTCATTTGGGGTTTTTTCAGTAAGACTTATTCTTTCATTTATGTCTTGCAACATTTCAAAATATATTAAAATGTCTGTTCATTCCCCACCTCTTTCCTGCCTACTCACTGTTTTATTACCAAGAAACATTTTTTTCACTAACACTATTACGTTTAGAATATTTAGCAGCTATTCCCTGTACCCCTTGATAAGCTTCTAGCATCCCTTGAAATCAGGGGTGTGCTGCTGAATATTTAACAATTGTCTCTCTGGGAGAAAAAACGTACCCACAATAAACTCTTAAGGTTAACCTGCATTATTAGCATTTTTCCCATCTCTTTCTTAAGTCTAGACAATCAACAGAATAATAAATCAAACATGGATATGTAGCTTTTGCTGGTTTCTGAGGTGTGACTGCTCCCACTGACAATTTAACAATAGCTAAACTGCTCTAGCATCCTCTTGCCTTGGGGTGTGTTCAGCAGATTGGGAATCTTTGCTTTAGCATTTTCACTGAAGGGATAGTATTCTTGAGCCACTTCACCTCTACTTATCCTCATTTCAAAATCTATAAAACGAGGATAACACTACTTACCCAATGCATCTCATGTTATAGCGATGTCTGGAAAACACCATGCAAAGTTCAATGTGGGCATAATATTTTTTTTTTCCCTATTAGTTATATCTTAGGAAGTCTAAAAGCTTTTCAGTAGAGGGAATTTTCCCACTGGGAGTTCATCATAACATTGAGATCACAAGTCTAGTCAAAAAACAAATACCGTCTTCTTATGGAAATTAAGTTATCATGGACTAAAGATACAGAATCAAACATACACTTTCAGATATGGATATTATATAAATTTATTTTCTTTGACTATGCATATTGGTTATAAGGGTAGTGTTTTCTTTTTCTTTTCATTAGGGTTGGGGAGGAAGGAAGAGGTAGGAAAGAAGGGAGGGAGGTTCAGGGTAACTGAGCAAAGAAAAGAAAGAAAAGACCATCACCAAAGTATTTTTTAAATGTATAGAAACGAATCAAAGGAAGGCAGAAGACTCAGACAATCAGGAGAGCTTTGAAAGTCACACATCTAATTTATTATATATTTTAAAACAAAATTAAACTCAATAAAAATTCACAGTTTCAGGTACTATCTTTTCTATTGTATGTGAAAATGGACTTTTTATTTGATGTTTATTAAATTCAGAGTAGACAAATAAAAGGAGAAAGAATAACTGAGCTGTCATTTTCAGAATTTTCTATAGAAAAGAACAAAAAAGAAGATAACAATTTGGTCCACTTCTAAAAGTGTCTTGGATGGTACTCTCTCCAATGATACACAATAATACATCCTTCCAACTTTTATCATGTCCTTCCATAAATCTACAATAAAGGGTCCACCCAAAATCTTAGGGAATTTTTTTAGATCTTTCGACATTATATAAACACCAGTGGAGAGTGCAGAGGGTCCATCAGTTATCTTTTGCTCTCACTATGAAATTTTGTTGTTCAGTTATGTCCAATTTTTGTGGCCCCTCTTCCCCTTTGCGGTTTTCTTAGCAAAGACTCTGGAGTGGTTTGCCATTTCCTTCTTTAGCTCATTTTACAGATGACGAAACAGACAAACAAGGTTACGTGACTTACCAAGAATCACACAGCTAGTAAGTGTCAGATCAGATTTGAATTCAGGTCTTCCTGTGTCTAAGCCTGGTGCTCTATTAATGTTTTCACCTAGCTGCCTCATGCTATAGGACTAACCCAACTTTTTTTTTCTAATTTTACACTTTTCTAATAACATTTGTTTTTGAATTCTTGGGTAGATTTCTACATTGATAATACCCTCCAATCTACATAATTTTGACATGTATGGGAAGCATCTTTTTTTTCAGAGGAAAGACTTTAAGGGAGTAATTTGCTTTCTTATGATTTACTAACAATGAGAGCAGTGGGATCCTGTATTTTCTACACCTTTCAGTAATTTGTATAATGATGAAAAGGAAGTTTTCTATAGAGCATAATTTACAAAAAGACTGATAGTTTCCTTCTCATAACTTTCATAAAGGATAATTTCTATGCTTGTGTAGATTATTTGTAAAATAATAATAATGGTAGTAGCAATAGCAATGGGGAAGTAGGCTTATTGATCAGTAATTGTTGGCATTCTTTCAGCCAGTTAAACTAATAATAGTATCTGAGATTTTGCCCTAACTTTGTTATCCTCCCTGCCTTCATAAACCTTGAGAATTTAAAAGCTGTTTTATTTAAACTAACAGTTTTAAAATTCTTTGCAGTCACACAAAGATACCATTTCAATAGACCTAGAAAGGTTACATTTAATAAAATACATGAAAAATTCAATTACTTCCTAAAGGTGAAATACCAACAATATGATGTTAGGTTAGGAGCTCTCAGTAATTAATGAAAATTAATTCCAAAGGCAAATCTTCTAGGATTGAAATATAGCACTGTTCTTTCTTCCTTTATACAACTGATGAATTTCTTTAAAATTACTATTATGTAATAAATATCTCATCCTACACTAATGTCCTACTTTGGTAGATATAAGCTTAGGAAGACTAGTCAATCCAGTACAACAATTAAATTTTTTAAAATTATTCATACACAGATCTAGATTTGTCATAGGAGGTGACGCTGGTAAAAGAAAAAAATTAGATGAGCCCCAGTTCCTAACTTCATGGAGGTCATAGTTCTGATAGGGGGACAAATTGTGAACGCAGGTTGATTACTAGAACAATCAAGTCCAGACTACTTTCTCCTGAGGGTATGTGTGTTTGTCCTTTGTCGCCTGAGAAGACCATGTCATCAGAGAAATAATGACATGACTTGCACTTGACTTTGCTTTGAGTGAGGGAGGGCTGTGCAGGTCACCAGCCTCACTTCTCCTCCAGAGCCATCTGAATTCAGTGACCAGATATTCATCAGGATGACTGGAGATGGCCCAGGATGAGGCAATTGGGGTTAAGTGACTTGCCCAAGGTCACACAACTAGTGAATGTCAAATATCTAAGGTGAGATTTGAACTCAGATCCTCCTGACTCCTGCAGGGGTACTCTATCCACTGCATCACCTAGCTGTCCTTCTCCTGAGGATACTCATTTCATGAAGGCATAGGGAACAGCATATTCCTGAAAGGAAAAAATAATAATAATAAATGATAAGATATCTTGACACCTTTTATCGAGAGGCTCTAAGTGCTTCCCTTTACTTGGGAGCCATCAACAACAATGAACTGCTAACATCACTTCCACAGAAAGCTATTTGACTGCTCTAATGATAGTGTGTTAAAGCAGGTCTTCTAGATTGCAAATGTAACCATTGAATCTGCAAACTAACCTATTATCACATTCCCTTTTATATATTTAACAGTTAACAGGCTTTGCAGAGGACCCCCACTAGCCTACTGGAGAGAATGCTGGGCTGGGATGTAAACAAGATAATAGAAACAATAGCCACACTACTAATGATGGAACCTTACTTGTCCACCACCATTTGGATGCTCTCGTTACCCAAGCATGGTTTTCAGTCAATGTCAAGAACAGTGCTAATTTGGGGACCCAAAATTCTGTGTTAACCTGAGATATGTCAGTTAGCCCAGCATGTGGCACCTGGTCAGGGTTTCTCCACTTCATTGATCTACTCTCCTATTGGTGACACAGGATAATTTCCCAAGAGAAAAAATCATCCAGTAAGGGGATAGAGAAGGGAATAAGTATCTATGTAGCATCTACTATATGCCAGGCACTGAACATTTTACAAATTTCATTTGATCCTTGCAGCAAACTTGCAAAGTAGATGCTAATATTATCCCCATTTTACAGGTGAGGAAACTGAGGCAAACAGAGGTTATGTGACTTGCCCAGGGTCACAAGGCCTCCTGACTCCAAGGGTCACATTCTTTCCATTGCATCACCTAGCTGAGAGTGGCCTGGAAGGGAGGATGCCTCTATCTCAGTCCCAGGTAGCCGTGCAACCTTGAGTAACTGTTTCACTTCTCTGACCCTCCTTTTTTTCAGATTGATTATACCAGATTACCTCTTCCAAGCTCTAATGTTCCCATGTTCTAACAATCTGCGTTCTGAGGTTAACTTCAGGTCTAATATTCTATATTCCAATGTGCTTTTAAGCTCTGATAGTCTACAGTGTAATTTCTGTATTCTAAGTTCCCTCCCAAATAACCTTCTATGCTTCTATTATTTCTTCAGTTTTCATCACTTCCTTGAGGAACTAAGAAAGGCCTATCAGGGTTTTATTATCAGTTTTACCACCAATCTGTTGTATGACCTGGGAAAAATCCTCTCTGTGCCTTAGCTTTCTACATTTGTAAAATGAGTCATGTCTATCTTAGCTTTCCTCAGAGGAATGCTATGAATGCTCCAGTGGTTTAATTCAATAGTTTGGCTGGCAGTTTTTAAGTGCGTACTACATGCTAGGCCCTAGTATATGAACAGCACCCTACACTCAAAGAATCTACTTTTCCTTGGATTTGGGGGAAGGGAAATATAATGAGTTCACTAATAATTAAATGCAATATCTGTATAAAGTAGGAACAAGGTAATTCCATTGATGAGCACTGAAGGACTGGAGGATCAGGAAAAGACTCCTATAGGAGATGACACTTAAGCTAAGCCTTGAAAGGAGTTAGGAATTCCAAAAGGTAGAAGAAGTGGCAGAGAGCATTCTGTACATTTGAGAGACAGCCTTTGGAAAAGCATGGCATGTTTGAATTCAATCCAACAAATGTGTATTAAGCACTTACTCTGTGCAAGACAAAATTCTCCTCTTGCTGCTCATTCTATCCCTGGTCAATGAGTCCATATGCAACTGTAGAGACTGACCAACATCAATATTGATATTACAGAAATACTGAGAAATCCAGAGGAAGACCACCAAAGCTTTGAGTAAATCCTTTATGGATAAAATATGAAAAGGCATGAAAAAGAAAAAAAACAAGATAAAAAGGCATAGATGTGAATAATTATATTGATCAGTTCATAGAATCTTAGCTATAAAGGTGAAAAAGATCTTAGAGGTTGTCTAGTGTGCAGGGTGTTTAGGGAGGGTTAGTACCTCTGATGTGGGTGTTTGAAGAGCCCTTATCAGGGCTGCTCATCCACTTTTGATGTCCACCTGTTACCCAGCTCTCACCTGTGGCTCCAAGAAGTTGTAGCATGCATAGTGGCCATACTCCAGTAAAAAAAAACATCTTGACAGATGGGCTAAATCAGCCTGAGGGTAATGGACGGGCCTCAGACCCATTGGTGAGTTAAGTGGATGGTTACTCTAAGCCTGTGGAGACTTTCCCAAGTGGAATGAGTGGATAAGAGCACTTTTCTCTAATGGTCATAAAGACAGTTAAAGAAAGTTCTGTGGAATCCTTAGAGCTCAGTCAGATATCAAAGATGTCAGATTCATTCACTGTATCCCAGGTCATCATCAGTTGTCCTGACTTTTGTCCTGACACTGGACTTTGGATAACTCTGGAAGAGAGAGAGCCTGACCATTCTGTGGAACTCTGCCTCACTTAAATTCATTTCACGCACAAGTCAAGATCACCCTTGTGATGTCATTGCTTCTCTTTGAAAAGAAGAATGAACAACAAATCCAACTCCTTCATACCACAGATAAGGAACTGAGACCTAGGGGGTTAAGGGATTTGCCCAGGGTCATAGAGATAGGAAATGTGAGAGCCAGGATTTCAACCCAATTCTTCTAGTACCCTTTCTATGGTACCATACTTCTGTCAATTTATTATTTTTAAAAAATCCTGCCTTATAGAATTGTGAGCTCATAGAAATATGAATTATCATGATTCTTGTTGGTATGACGATAAATGTACTTAGGTATCAGGAGCCTGGTCACTGAGAGTCCTTATGATCATGTGCAGAGTGCTATTGATGTAATTCCCTGTGTGGAAGAGGGTGATGAAACTACTTCTTGGAAATTTGTGTTGATGTATCAAGTACCTTGGAGAAATAGGGATGATTCACAGACAATCTATAATTGGCTCTGGTCTGTTTACCACATAGTGAATAAGAAAGTCTTTGATTGGCTGCAGTTGCATAGCCAGAACTGGGATTCATTCCAAAGGCAGAATCTGATCATGACCTCTTCTTGCTTTGACACTTGTTTTCATGTAATTTCTTCCTGACTGATGGTGTCCTGGGGAGAAAAGTGAGATGATGCTGTAAGGGAAGAGGCCTTGGGCACTCCCTGTTTGAGGTAGACAGGTGGTCCATGAATATGAGCCTCTTTCTTCACCTCAGTATTTGTTCATCCTTTGCTGTGTAAAAGAGATTGACATGTAGTTTAAGACTACTTGATTTTGAAAAGTATAGAAGAGCGAGCCACCTAAGGTCTGGGAGTCTAGGGCTCAAATCCTTGTCAGGTTTCATATCCAGTCCAACATAGATGCCCACAAAGAGTGGAGGACCTGGGTGAGTGTTAGGTGACACAAGGAGCGTTCCAATGGTTCACACATTTGGATGTGAACTTGCTTGGATCAATGCTATGTAAAAATTAAGTCTCAGACCACTCTCAAAGTGCTATAGGAAGGAGCATCCCCCTGAGATGGTGGTGGGCAATTATCTGTACTTCTGCTCTTGCTACATCTTTTAAATCAGTAATCTTTTATAAACACTAATTGGTGTTATTTGGTGAAATGGAACTGGGGTTCTACCCCGTGGCAGCTGAATTATGGAAGAAACATAACAGCCCTCAAACCAATTGCATTAGAGATGAGACACACTCCTCAGAGATAGCTTTACTATCCAGGAGGTTAAATACACCTGACCTTATTCTGGGATAAGGATGCCAGAGACACTGGCTACACATTGTTTCGAATATTCCATAGAATCATGGTGACAGACGGAGGAAAGAGGCATTTGTGTTATATTCCTTAGTATTGCCATGATTGTAGAGCCAAAGCTCCACAGTTGTCATTCTCTTGGTCTCTGCTTGCAGGAAGCCTTAGAATTCATCTGAAGAAGTTCCAACCTTCAGGTTGCTAGAGTGAAACTCCTGTCATAGTTTAGCATTGTCTTGCATATATGGGAGAAATAGTCATTAAGATTAAATTGAAGAATCCTGAACTTTTAGACCTGGAAACTACCAGTAATGCCACAGGAGGATTGTTTGCTTGTTTTATTTTGTTTCTTGTTTCCCCCCACCCTCTTCCTCTAGTCAGTCAAGGTTGTAAGTCATTTGAAGTGTTTAGGTGCTACCATTTCTCTGACTACTGAAGTTCCTGGGTTCCCAAGACTTCTTGAGAGAGATTGTGGGTTTCTCTTTATTACATGCATGATCTTGCTTCTTGATGGTATCAAATGATGATGACAAATGATTTCCCATCACTTGTGACATTGGGGGTGTCATGTTTCTGTGGAAAGAGCAATGATTCTGGAGTCAGAGGAATTGAGTTCAAATCCTACCTTTGATCATTACTACCTATGGTATCTTGGGTAAGTCATTCAGTCTTCTTGAGCCTTATGTATAAGGAGGGAGTTAGACAAGGTGTCATCTAAGGTTCCTTCTAGCTACAGATCAATAATTGTCTAAAACTCTGAGGAGCAGGGCTATCACACATGACTATCACCAGCCACCTTCCTATAGAGGAGCAAAATTCAATAGGCATTTAGCTAATATCATTTTCATTCAAGTCAGATCTAGCCACAGCTTTCATCATTTCTTCCTCTTTCTGTTCTGCTGCATGGAGTATAGGGAATCCAGAGCAGCGACAGCTAGGATCCTGGACCAATATGGACACATTGAACTATGCAAACATGGGAATATGTAGCAGGGTGTGCAGGGTGAGCACACATAGTGCATGCATCAGGTGCCTACCATTGATGTTTGCCTTTCTTAATCACTCCCCTTAAGGGGAAGCAAGTAAATAAGAGCCACTGAAGCAAAGTGTTGTGGTTTCATTCTCACTGAAAGCTTTTCTCAGTGGAGAATATGCTCATGAGGAATCTAGTCATGGGCAACTTCTCTTTAACCAAGGTAAGAGTTAAGGGAGGAGGTCTTTGTTCTGCCATTGAAATTGTCTGCTGGACAAGATGTAAACATCTCCACTAGGACCATATTTGAAATTTTATTCTGACATTTATACAGATCCTATTTCTCTGTGATTTTGTAGGAATTGAGGTACACAGGTTATTACTGTGGATATCCCATTTTAAGAAGGTTCACAGGTACCTACTAACCAAATAATACCTCATTGATGATAGAATGAATAATTGACCTATACCTTGGACTTAACCTTTAAAAGAGAGTGGGAATAGACACTATTCACTAAAAGGAAGGTACAGTGAAACAGGAGAAGAGAAGTACTATGTACAGAGGGTCCCTGGGATCTTGAAAATGAATGCTTGTGTTTCTAAGCATAGTTCCTCTCCTCCAAGAAATCTTCATCCCAGCAGTAGAGTGGCAATGGCAGATCAGCAAAGGAATTTCTGGACTATGCACAATTTCTGGATCAAACAACAGTGTGGGATAGAACAATGGTATAGAGGAGCAAGAACTTTGGATTTTACTGTGCAACATGGGATTCATTGGCACAAGACCACTCAGCATGACGTGCCCACATCAGAAAGGGTGCTGCGCTCTATGAGCAAAGCAGAATTGAGACAGCACAAAATAAATGTAAGATGCACAAATATGGGATATCCACCCCAAATATTCACACTGACTATCTGTGCTAAACCTGTGGTAGAGCATTCTGGGCTTGTATTGGTCTGATCAGCCACAGTCAAACACACTGAAATTTCACTTGATCATAGTGATTTCATTTTGGTCCTCTTTGAAGACAAAAGACATCAACCAACCAGAGGAGCAAATTTGGACTTTGTCCTTGGTACTGTGAGTTGTATGGACTTTGCAGGTCTTAGTGAGAGGTTTCAACTCTGAACTGACTCCCTTGTAGGAAGACCTAAAACAGGAGTTTACAATCCAAAGGTAACTGTATAGATTTCTGGGAAACTGGAGACTTGCTAGAAGAAAGTATTGCTAGATTCTCTAGAGACAATGAGTGCCTTCTACCACAGAGGGGGCCTCAACCAGTATAGCACTATAGATCTGCAAATAAGTGTAGATATTCTTGGGAAAATATGTCTAACCAGAGACAGATGGCTTAGCTCTTTAGTGACATGAAA
The DNA here is from genome assembly GCF_028372415.1 of Notamacropus eugenii. Classification (NCBI taxonomy): domain Eukaryota; kingdom Metazoa; phylum Chordata; class Mammalia; order Diprotodontia; family Macropodidae; genus Notamacropus; species Notamacropus eugenii. Next base: position 116,373,891 of record NC_092875.1, read on the forward strand.
TGTTTTCTCCTTAGGGAAATGGGGGGAACCACAACCAGTGGATAGTATTATAAGTCTGGAGGACAGTATCAGTACCTAGGGAATTCATGATCACCAGAGAATTTAAAAAAAAAAAAGGTAGGCGGAGCCAAGATGGCGGAGTAGAAAGACGCACATACACATAGCTCCGAACCCACAACCCATAGAACATCTACAAATAAGTAACTCACGGTGAATTCTGCACCCAGAGGCCACAGAACATTAGACCAAGGGAGATTTCTGTTCCAGAGAGACCTGTAAACCTCTCGCAAAAGGTCCTTCCCGCCGCGGACTGGGCGCCGGGACTGGGAGCTGAGTGCAGCCCTGACGTGGTCGCGGCACCAAGAGGAAAAGATCCAAGCGGGCTTCAGGGACGGGATCTGCAGCGGCCACGCGGGTCCCTCCACCCACAGGTGACAAGGGTCGGTGAGAAGGTCTCTTTGGTGGGTTGAGAGGGGAGCGGGGTGCCCCCATAACTCAGGCCCCCTCGGAAGGCAACAGCAGAGACAGGAGCAGAGTGGGGCTCCCCAAGCAGGCAGGAGCCCGGATCCATTGTTGAAGGTCTCTGCATAAACCTCCTGAGGGAACTGAGCCCGTGAGGTGGCCCTGCCCCAACCTGAGCACCTGAACTTAATCTCACACTGAATAGCAGCCCTGCCCCTGCCCAAAGCACTGAGGCTGGGAAGCAGCATTTGATTCTCAGACCCCAAGCGCAGGCTGGGAAGATCCGGAGGCTAGGTGGGTGTGAGGAGAATATTCAGAGCTCAAGTCACTGGCTGGGAAAATGCCCAGAAAAGGGAAGAAAACCAAGACTATTGAGGGTTACTTTCTTGGTGAGCAGGTTTCTCCTCCCCTCCCTTCTGATGAGGAAGAGCGGTGCTCACCATCAGGGGAAGACAAGGAAGTCAGTGCTTCTACATCCCAGCCCACTCAATGGGATCAGTTCTGGGAAAAGGTCTTAAAGAGCCCAAACCATTTTCAAAATCATGATAGAGAGGTGGAGGAAAAACTGGGAAGAGTAATAAAAGATTTGCAAGCAAAGTATGATCAACAAATCAGCACCCTGCTAAAGGTGACCCAAAAAAATGTGGAAGAAAATAACACCCTGAAAAATAGGCTAACTCAATTGTCAAAGGAGGTTCAAGAAGCCAATGAGGAGAAGAATGCTTTCAAAAGCAGAATTAGCCAAATGGAAAAGGAGATTCAAAAGCTCACTGAAGAAAATAATTCTTTCAAAATAGAATGGAACAGATGGAGGCTAATGACTTTATGAGAAACCAAGAAATCACAAAACAAAACCAAAAGAATGAAAAAATGGAAGATAATGTGAAATATCTCATTGGAAAAACAACTGACCTGGAGAATAGATCCAGGAGAGACAATTTAAAAATTATGGGCCTACCTGAAAGCCAGGATCAAAAAAAGAGCCTAGACATCATCTTTCATGAAATTATCAAGGAAAACTGCCCTGAGATTCTAGAACCAGAGGGCAAAATAAGTATTCAAGGAATCCACAGATCACCGCCTGAAAGAGATCCAAAAAGAGAAACTCCTAGGAACATTGTGGCCAAATTCCAGAGTTCCCAGATCAAGGAGAAAATATTGCAAGCAGCTAAAAAGAAACAATTCAAATATTGTGGAAATACAATCAGGATAACACAAGATCTAGCAGCTTCCACATTAAGGGATCAAAGGGCATGGAATAGGATATTCCAGAAGTCAAAGGAACTAGGACTAAAACCAAGAATCACCTACCCAGCAAAACTGAATATAATACTTCAGGGGAAAAATTGGTCTTTCAATGAAATAGAGGACTTTCAAGCATTCTTGATGAAAAGACCAGAGCTGAAAAGAAAATTTGACTTTCAAACACAAGAATGAAGAGAAGCATGAAAAAATAAATAGCAAAGAGAAGTCATAAGGGACTTTACAAAAGTTGAACTGTTTACATTCCTACATGGAAAGACAATATTTGTAACTCTTGAAACTATTCAGCATCTGGGTACAAGGTGGGATAACACACACACACATGCACACGCACACGCACACACACATAGACACAGAGTGCACAGAGTGAACTGAAGAGGAGGGGATCATATCTTAAAAAAAAAATGAAATCAAGCAGTGAGAGAGAAATATATTGGGAGGAGAAAGGGAGAAATGGAATGGGGCAAATTATCGCTCATAAAAGAGGCAAGCAAAAGACTTTTTAGTGAAGGGAAAAAGAGGGGAGGTGAGAGAAAAACATGAAGTTTACTCTCATCACATTCCACTAAAGGAAGGAATAAAATGCACAGTCATTTTGGTATGAAAATCTATCTTACAATACAGGAAAGTGGGGGATAAGGGGATAAGCAGGGTGGGGGGGATGATGGAAGGGAGGGCACGGGGAGGAGGGAGCAATTTGAGGTCAACACTCATGGGGAGGGACAGGATCAAAAGAGAGAAGAGAAGTAATGGGGCACAGGATAGGATGGAGGGAAATATAATTAGTTCTTACACAACACTACTATTATGGAAATCATTTGCAAAACTACACAGATCTGGCCTATATTGAATTGCTTACCTTCCAAAGGGAAGGGGTGGGGAGGGAGGGAGGGCAGATTGGCAGACAGGGGCAATTAGAACACTCGGTGTTTTGGGGTGGGGGAAGGGGACAAAAGGGGAGAAAATGTGGAACCCAAAATTTTGTGAAAATGAATGTTAAAAGTTAAATAAATTAATAAAAAAAAGGTTGTTTTCATTTTTTATGAACTTTAGTACAAGTCTCTTACATTTTCTTTTTAGAGAAATAAAGCATATTTGATATTTTTTTTAGTTTAGGTCCTTGAATGAAAGCTATAAGTTCTTTTTCCTTCTTTGTGCACACCAAGACACAGGCTCTTCTTATATTTCCTTGTGATTCCTTGGATAGAGATACAAGTCAAATTAAAAGATTTTAATGACACATCAAGATTGAATCTGAACTGTGTAATGCTAGAGTTTTGCCACTAGGTCACAGGTTACATAGGGATAGATCAATTGGATTTCAAATATGCAAATCTTTCCATTATCTGCCTTTCTTAGATGTCACTATGAGTATCAGTTTCTTTGTATGTAAAATAAGAGTTGATTGGATCTCTAGAGATCCCTTCTAACTCCGACCTTCTATATTTTATATTCTAAAGTTTTCATTAATTCTAATATTCTATATTTTTAGGTCTATTCCAGCTCTAACATTCTCTGTACTAGTGTGTTATCTAGTTTTCTCATTGTGTGTTCCCTGCTCTAATTTCACCTCTAATATTCTGTGTCTAAGTTTTCTGCCAATTTTGTTTTTGTTCAGTCATTTCAGTCCCGTCCAACTCTTTGTGACCCCACTTGGAATTTTCTTGGCAAAGATACTAGAGCAGTTTCCCTCTTCAGCTTGTTTTGCAGAAAAAGAAATTGAGACAAACAAGATTAAGTGACTTATCCATGATCACACAGCTAGTACATATCTGAGGCTGGATTTAAACTCAGAAGAGGAGTCTTCCTGACTCTTTCAGTCCAGCACTCTATCTACCGTGCCACTAATATTCCAAACTCCACTGTTAAAAAACAAAATTCTTTCATCAAAAAGGGTTAGGGGGTTCTGCAATCCTAGTACATTTAGAAGAAAATGGTAGAAATCTTCCAGAGAGGTAGATTCCATCAGGAGTTTAGGCATTGACCTACCTGACAGGCTCATGGATGCATCAATGTTGGGGGCAGGACAGTTGTTGGGTGGGGCTCTTGGTTGCTACAGAAACTCAATAGCTAAAGACTACAGGTGTTTTGGTGCTTGTCATATAATGTGAACAGCTTTTAAAAAGAGAGAGAGAGAGAGAGAGAGAGCAAAAGCCGCCTAGAGCAATTATCATTTCATTTCATTCTTATTCCCAAGCTGCTGTGTCACAAATCACATTTTCCATCCTCTGGGCATGTTGATGCAGAGCTGCTGAATGCATTTAACATAATTTGACCAGCTGACTACTACAAACTGGCACTGTTCGTTATCAAGTGACTTATTAGCTATGTTACATGGACCCACACATACATACACCCATCCATACAAAGGCTCCTGCTGATGTGTGTTTCCTTTTCTAAAGGGGATTGCAAAGTCCCTTTTAATACTGAACTCCTTTTTGATTATTTCTTGAAAGACAGTAAAACCCTTGTAGACTTTCCTGTCGACCTGCATTACAATTCAGCTCTGAGCTGGAACTGGGCGTAGCTTTGGCTCCAGGCAGAGACTCAGACGCTGTAAGGTTTTTCAAAGGTTGGATTCCATTTTCAAGGCTGAAGGATGAGAATGTCCATAAGCTAATGCTGCCATCATGTGGTAGGAATAGGAATGTCAGTAAGAAATCAAAGGACCAGACTTTGTTCCAGGTAAATTTATGGAGGATAATTATTAGACAGAAATTACTCTCGTTGTTGGGGCTATTAGTCTGTTAAGATAAAATACCAAGGGTAGATTCAGAGTCATAATTCAGCAGTTCATCTTGGAGAAGGCTGACCTTTTGTGTACTTTCACAAGATTTGAATCCTGTATTGACAATGACATTCTCCTGAGTGAATTAAGAAGAAAAAAAAAACCTAATGGATTTGTGACCTGAGCATGTCTTTCTGATGTTCTGACTGCAAATCTGAGCCAATGGAAAAAAAACGTCTTTAGAAGCATGCAATGTGTTTATTTTTGAGTTTTGATTTATTTATTTTTACTTAATTTTATTTAACTTCTCTTCCTAGCTAGAATGTAGTGAGTCCTACTCATCAAACTAGAGGTTCAAAAGACCAAAATTCTAAGCCCAGCTCTGCTATTCCTTAGCCTGTGTGATCTGAGCAAGACACTTTACCCATCTGGGCCTCAATTTCCTCATCTTTTTACAGAATCACAAAGCAAGAAGGGCCTTCGGAGGCCATCAGCTCTCAACCAACTCTAAAACATAGGGCTTGGGCAAGGTGACCTCTCAAGCTTCTTCTACCTATAACAATCCCATGAATTCATGACTTTATGGTTGTATAATTCCTTGACTGCTGGGACTATGTTGTATTATATCTCTTTCTATGCTTTCACTCCAGTGTGTTGGCTGTAATGTAAATCCAATAAATGTTGTTAATGATTGATGATCATTATGTCATTTCTGTCAAATCCCCTTTCAACATGTATTTTCTAAAACTCACCTCTGTGGAGAATGATAATCATAGTGGTAAAAGAGTTCACCCTTAGACTCTATCCTGAATACTGTCATCGATAATCTTCTGAAATTTCTGATTTTTATTATGCCTTAACCTAACTACCTGTAATAGTTCCCTATTACCAACTTGATCAAGACCATGAGACCAAACATTCAAAAAAAACTCCATCTACTTAGTTCCATAATCATAGTTTATCAAACACTACTCTAAAATGAGGCTAATCTCCTCATCATTCCTAAACCATCCCACATACTTTCTAAGTTTGGTTCATGTTGTACCCCACAATTAGAAAGATATCCTCTTTTTTCCCCTCAAGAAATGTTGAAGTCTGGTACAGTAGAAAGGGCACTAGATTCAGAGAAAGGTGACCTGAATTTGAAACCTGTCTTTGCTGTTCAATCACTACCAGTGTAAATTTGGACAATTATGATAGTTTCTTATTCTGTACATCTTAGAAAAGATGATCTCTAAAGTTACTTTCATCTTGAAATCTATCATCAAATGAATTCCCATTTCAATTTATCTCTTCCTTTCCAGATCTCTGATGGTACTATTCAGACATTTTAATAAGTTGTGGATAAAATATATATATATATATATATATCAGTCCAGTAAGTGACTTTCATTTCATTTCAATTAAGAAGCTTAAAAAAAAAAACAACCATGAAGTCCTATTCAAAGGGAATGAGTAGTCTACTCAGCACTTACTAATAGCTAACATTTATTTAAAATTCTTAACATTTGTAAGTTGCTTACCAGAGATTTTCTCATTTGACCTAATGAAATGCCTTTCAAATAGTAGGCAATTCAGAAATATTTGCTAAATTAAATTTTTGAATGCTTGGTGAATGGAATGACCATATTTCAATGTTTATTGTGGTTAATGGTACACATGTCACATTCCCTCAGCTTGACTAGAAGCCTCTTGTGGACAGGCTCTTATTCAACATGACCAAATCTTATTCATCTTTGTACCCTAAAATGTCCAGGACTCTTGTACATAGCAGATTCTCTTAAATATTTGTTTAATTAAATAGAATCATTGTTGTAGGCTACCCTGATAAATGCTATCAAACCTGTTGAAAGAGGGATATCCATTTTCTAGAAGTATCAATATCATGACACACCACAAAGTCTCAGAGTTGTTAAGGTGATTGATCTCTTTGACTATTTAATTAAGCCAAGAATACATCTCTGAGCAAGTATCCCTCTGTACTATGAATGATAAGAATACCTCCAGGGATAAGGAGCTAAGTGCCTCCCATTCCACTTTGGAACATCTCTAACTATGGAGCAAATGCTTTTCATTAGCTCCCACTTTGGAATAGAGATGTTTTATCTTGAAATGATGAAAAATGTCCATCATGCTCATAGGAAAGCAATAAAATGGGGCTTTTATTGGGCATGATTTATTCAATCTATTCAAACTACCAAAAATATTTATCCCAAATTACCTTATTTGTCCTCTTTTTTCCCTTCACCTTTCCCAACAGATACCTTTATAAGCTGGCAAGCTGTATAGCTTTTTGAACTCATAGAAAATAATGCCATGTTGATGCAACACCTCCCATAACACTATGCACGAGAAGGCATTTGACAACTATGATCAGATGATGATATATATGGACTCCATTTTCACCTGGAAGAACAGACCAAGGACAAAATTTCCTATTGAACTGGAGAAATTTATACAACACAAAATCTTTCACTTATGAAGGAACCATGAAGGATGGGAAACTTCTTTTAAGGATCACAAAATGTTTGGTTAAATCACTGACTCATCCCCAGGAGAATAGCCCAAGAGTTTCATTTGTATTAGAAAAAGTTAGGAAAACTAGCTGATAAGGATAATTCCTTAATTGGCCCTGAGACTATAACCCATCATGCAGCTCTGCATTCCCATGAAGCTCTCATCTTTAAAAGGAACGTATCATATAGTCATATGGAATGTCTATATCAAAGGAATAGTATGAGAGAAATCACAGACTTGGGAATATAGAAGAATTAATAAAGAGGTTACAGAGAAAGTTTATCCAAATGAATTAGGAGAGGATGGAGGCAGATAGGCAGAGACTCAGGGGAAATTAGAAATGTTCTTGTAATTTGAAGCTAGAATTTCAAATTTGGAGGAGATTGGTGATGGGGAGTTGCCACTTAAAGACTTTAAGACAGTTGAGCTTTGCTGTTTGAGAAGTAAGAAGAGGGCATGTGCCATTTTAATCATCCCCATGAAGAACAAAATCAGAGGAAAGGGGGAACTGGAATGATCCTGAATTGGATTAGTCCATTTTTTGGCATTAAAGAGGATACCCCTGAATTGGTGATGAATAAAAATGTGCTAAATCTGCTTCATTCCCTCTATTGCCTGGGCAACATCTGGGTACAGTAAACCATGTTCCCCATCCTCAACATAGATATACTTTTCCAACAGATATACTATAATTTTTAAAATAGTGAGAGAAAAATTAATTAACAATAGTAATTCAGGTTTCTATAGTGCATTGTGGTTTTCAAAGTGATTCTTTCACAAAAATCTTTAAGAGCAGTCATTCTCAGTCATGCCCAACTCTTGCTTACTCTTCTCTATTGCCCTGTGTGTGATATTAATCTTCAGTTCTTCAGAGATTGTGGTATCTCATGTCTTGTTTCCATAGAGCAACACTGATAGGATGTCGCTACTAAATAGATGGGTCTTTGTTTCTAGGAGAAATTTGAGATCATTATAAAAGATTTGCAGTTTCATGAAGAAATTTCTTTCTATTCTGGGTCCAGCTTCTCTGTTGATAGTTTCTATCCCATATTTACACACTGAGCAGAACCTCAAAAGAAATGTGAGATGTGCAAATTTAGAGACATTTCCACTCCAAAACATTTACATGGACTATTTATGCCTGACCTATGGTAGAGCCTTCTGAGCTCCTTTTGGTCTGGTCAGCAACAGTCAGACCTTCTCCCCAATATAATGATGTCATTTTGGTGGTCTGAGCATGAAGAACAACCATCCAATCAGCTATATATTGATAGAAGAACTCTATAGACTGTCCATTCAATTTCATGTCATAATCTGGGAAATTGGCATTCTTCACCCACTTGGTCTTTCCTATGAGGACAGTCAGGCCAAAGTCTTTTGAGGCTGGTAGTACAATTATTATTATCACCATTTTTACAGATGAGGAAACTGAAGCTCAGGCAGATTAAGTCACTTTCTCAGGCCACATAAGTAGTAGCTGTTAGAGATACACAACCAGGAATAGGCTACACAACATTCTTGAGAAACACCAGTATATTATCCAGAGAAGTGAGTTTACCATTTATCATGTACCTCCTCAGACAATTTGGCCTTCTTGTCAGGATTGCAAATATGGTAAAGTACATGACATTTATCTTCAAATTTCCTTCCATTTATTTTGGTGTCACACTTTTCTCTTGTCCTCTGACTGTCTTCCACAAATATGCAGAGAGTCATGTCCCATAGCTCTCCAGCTGAGGCACCCTTTCAGCCTTGTAGTCATTGTGGCATTCCCTCTACCTGTGCCTTTAATAAAACTATCCCATATTCTATTCCCTTTGGCCCCATTCACCTTCTGTCATAGTGAGTGGTAACGAGTGATTTAAACTAATAAGTATCTACTAAAATGTCAGCTATTTGGTGTGGCAACCTCCTTCCAGATAACAATATTTTAATTTAGTTTAAATAGGTGTCTCCTTAGGAAGCAGTGTGGTGCAAAGAATGCTACATTTAAAGTAAAGGGACCTGATTTTTAATTTCATCTCTGCTGTCCAACCTGGAAGAAGTAATTTCACTACCCTGGGCCTCAGTTTCCTGAAATGTAAAATGAATTAAATGATCTCTAAGGGAACTTTCAGCTCTATATCTTATGATCTCATGATCCCACAAAGGGCCTTATGAAATGGTGCCAATGAAGGAACTCTTAAACACTAGGCAAAGATATTATTAAGCAGGGAGAATTATTGGCATTACTCAGATGATGCCACACATGGGAACCTAGCTAATTCAACTGTGCTAAGGTCAACCCTGCCTCTCAGCTTCTTCTGTGTCAGGGTCCTGTGACTGTTGGCTGACACAAGCATGCCCTGGAGATTAGGGAAGCACTCAGAAGGTGTCATTAAGGCCACAGCTGTCACTAACCTTGTGGTATAGTATCATCACTACTCAATCCTTTGGTTCTTTCTGTGCCAAAGACTTCAGGCAGCTGGTGTGGGATCCCTATTAGGAGGCCTCTAAGGGTCAATGATCAGAGTAATAATTAGTCCAGAGGGAAATCTTTCCCCTGACCTAATCTGCCTGTAGAGGCTCTTTTTATGTAATGGAACTATGCATTCTTAAACTCAACCTTGGTCTAATGTGAACCAGTTATCAGCTTCAGATACACTCTGACTCAGAGGCAACTAGTGTTGCAGTGGCTAGAACTTGGGGGACTGGAGTCAAAAAGTCCTGACTTTAAACATAGCCCCACACACTGACTGTGTGAGTCTGGGGAAGTCACTTAAACTCTGCTTCAATTTCCCCAACTATGAAATGGGGATAAGCGATCATATTTACATTACAGGGTTGTTGTAAGAATCAATTGCAAAGTATACAGATGCCATACCATAATTGCATAGTACCTGGTATGTAGAAAACACTACATAAATGTCAGCTATTACTTTTTTTTAATCACTTAGCATAGTGTCTGGTACATGAGACATTCCTTTCCCTTTTTCCATTTTACCTACCTCCCATGATGTTGTGAGCTCAAAAAACTCATATGGTACAGGCAAATGCATGAGACCTTTTCCAGGGAAATACAAATAAACCAAGAGGATAACTAGACTCCATGGTCTAACCTGGTGCCTATGAACTTGACTTTTAGACATACACACAGATATACGTGTATTTCAATACAATTACATCTTTTGCAATTGTATTTTATTTTTAAGCATTTAAAGATATTATTTTGAGAACAAGTCCACAGACTTCACTAGACCACCCAAGGGGTCCACAAAATAGCAAAGGCTAAAAACTACTCCCCTGGAGATACAATGCTCTGCTTAGAAGAGATGTCAGTTTACTTCCCCAGTCGTCTCCCTTCTAATTGTACCAGAATGAAGTTAGCAGCATCAACACCAAGACATGGTCCTGTGTCTACTTGTAGAAACTGCCAACAGGCAGCCTTAGATTGAGAGGGAAGTTAATACTTCCAATACTATTGATAACATCTACTACCTTCTTTCCCCTTCTGTTCAAGTGCCCTTTCTCTCTGAATATAGTAGTATTGTAAGAGGTAATATGCAGGAGGCAGAGCCAAAATGGCAGAGTAGAAAGATGCACCTACTCTAACTTTCCCCCCATAGCCCATAAAATACCTGTAAAAAATAACCCTAAACAAATTCTAGAGCAGCAGAAGCCACAAAATGACAGAATGAAGGAGATTTCCAGCCCAAGACAGCCTGGGAGGTAGACAGGAATCGCACTAAGCTCAGAGTAGAGTGCAGTCCTCATAGCAGAGCCCAGCACAAGCAGGCCTCAGGGGTAGAATCCCCGGCAGCAGCAGTAGCTGTGGTTCCCAGATTGCTGTACCCACAAACGCCAAAGACAGCTTCAAAGATCCTGGGCAGAAAAGTTTGCCATATCTCCCAGACCAGAGCATAGTCCAGGAGAGGAGTTTACTCCTCTCCCTTGATTGTGACACCTTAGAGGAACTGAGAGCTTCCAGGTCCCCAGAGTATACCCTCCTCTTGACAAAGGACTCAAAAGTCAAGTAACTGCCTGGAAAAATGCCCAAAAAGGAGGAAAAAATATGATTATAGAAGGCTACTTTCTAGGAGAACAAGTATTTTCTTCCATCCTTTTGGATGAGAAAGAACAATGCTTACCATCAGAGGAAGACCTAAAAGTCAAGGCTTCTGCATCCAGAACCTCCAAAATAAATATGCAATGGTCTCAGGCCATGGAAGAACTCAAAAAAGATTTTGAAAATCAAGAAAGAGAGGTAGAGGAAAAATTGGGAAGAGAAATGAGAGCAATGCAAGAAAATCATGAAAAGCAAGTCAACAGCTTGCTAAAGGAAACCCCCCCCCCCAAAAAAAATGCTGAAGAAGGTAACACCTTTAAAAATAGGCTAACTCAGTTGACAACAGAGGTTCAAAGACACAATGAGGAGAAGAATGCTTTAAAAAGCAGAATTAGCCAAATGGAAAAGGAGGTTCAAAAGTTCACTGAAGAAAATAGTTCTTTAAAAATTAGAATGGAGCAGATGGAAGCTAATGACATTATGAGAAGCCAAGAAATTGCAAAATAAAACCAGAAGAATGAAAAATAGAAAACAATGTGAAATATCTCATTGGAAAAACCACAGACCTGGAAAATAGATCCAGGAGTGACAATTTAAAAATTATGGGACTAGCTGAAAGCCATGATCAAAAAAAGAACCTAGACATCATCTTTCATGAAATTATCAAGGAAAACTGTCCTGGTAGTCTAGAACCAGAGGGTAAAATAAATATTGAAAGAATCCACTAATCACCTCCTGAAAGAGATCCGAAAGGAGAAACTCCTAGGAACATTGTAGCCAAATTTCAGAGTTCCCAGGTCAAGCAGAAAATATTGCAAGTATCTAGAAAGAAACAATTTGAGTATTGCGGAAATATAATCAGGATAACATGTCAGCTTCTACATTAAGGGATCAAAGGGCTTGGAATATGATATTCCAGAAATGAAAAGAACTAGGATTAAAACCAAGAATCACCTACCCAGCAAAACTGAGTATAATATTTCAAGGGAAAAAAATAGTCATTCAATGAAATAGAGGACTTTCAAGCATTCTTGATGAAAAGATCAGAGCTGAATAGAAAATTTGACTTTCATACACAAGAATCAAGAGAAGCATGAAAAGGTAAACAGGAAAGAGAAATCATAAGGGACTTGCTAAAGTTGAACTGTATACATTCCTACATGAAAAGATAATATGTGTAATTCTTGAAACTTTTCCAGTATTTGGATAGTTGGAGGGATTATACACACACACACACGTATAGACAGAGAGCACAGGGTGAGTTGAATAGGAAGGGATGATATCTAAGAAAATAAAATTAAGGGATAAGAGAGGAATATATTGGGAGGAGAAAGAAAGAAATAGAATGGGGCAAATTATTTCTTATAAAAGAGGCAAGAAAAAGCTTTTTTCAATGGTGGGGGAAAGGGGTGAGGTGAAAGAGAAAAAGTGAAGCTTACTCTCATCACATTTGGTTTAATGAGGGAATAACATACATACTCAATTTGGTATGAAAATCTATCTTACACTACAGAAAAGTAGGGGAGAAGGGGATAAATAAGGTGGGGAGGATGATAGAAGGGAAGGCAAATGGGAGGAGGGAGCAATTAGAAGTAAACACTTTTGGGGTGGGACAAGGTCCAAAGAAAAAATAGAATAAATGGGTGGCAAGATAGGATGGAGGGAAATATAGTTAGTCTTGCACAATATGACTATTATGGAAGTCTTTTGCAAAACTACATATATAGCCTATATTGAATCACTTGCCTTCTCAGTGAGGATGGGTGGGGAGGGAGGAAGGGAGAGAAGTTGGAACTCAAAGTTTTAGGAACAAATATTGAGAAATGTTTTTGCATGCAACTGGAAAATAAGAAATACAGGTAATGAAGTATAGAAATCTATCTTACCCTACAAGAAAAAAGAAGATGGGGATAAGGGAAGGGAGGGGTGTGATAGAAGGGAGGCCAAATTGGAGGAAGGGGTAATCAAAATGCACAGTGTTTTAGGGTGAGGGAGGGGAGAGATGGAGAGAAAATTTGGAACTCAAAATTTTGTGGAAATAAATGTTGAAAACTAAAAATAAATAAATATACATTAAAATAATAATAATAGAAATAATAATAAAAGAGGTAACATGCAGAGGTAAAGTAACTTAGAGAAAGCAAAGTCAAATGAAAAGGTCATGTTGTATTTGCACATTGACACTTTATATTTATTTCCCTTCATTAGTAGAGAGACCAATTCTAATTCTAGGTATGCTTTCTCATGGGATAGAGGATGGAGGGGGAGAGAAAGTTTTATATATGCCTTTGTATATGTAGGTTTCACCCTATATATCTAAAAAGGAACAAACCCAGAAGCTACGAATAAACAAAAACATTTTAGTATTTGAGTTAGAGGGTAAGATGGAAAAGATCCAAGGAAGGAAGTGGTTCACACACTCTACCTCCCCGAGCTATGACTCTATTGAACACTTCAGCCTTTAAAAAAAAAAGGAAAGAAAAAAAAGAAAGATGTTGCCACAGTCCTAGTGTGAGATTACCATCTGAATAAAGACCCAGTCTCTTTCTACCACCTTCTTCCTCCACCCCCTGAAATACAAAAGTGTTGTTTGTTTCTGACTTTATCTAAACTGGAAATTTTAGGCAGTGCCCTTGACATGATGACTGATCCTGTGTTCTGCCTCAGCTGTTTTCTGATGCTTGTCTATTCACAAGGATGAAGTCACAGAGATTACAATCAAGGGAAAGATGATATTTTTATTCAGTAATTACTGTACTTGGAAATAGGAGATCATAAAATGTGCAAGCTGGAAAAGACCCTGCATAAGATCTAGTTCTCACACATACTCATACCACTACCACTCATTCTGAAAGAAACTCAGGCTTCCAGAAATTCAGGGCCTAGTCCAAGTTCATGAAGCTACTGAGCTGGTAACAGGTGTCTTTACCATATGTCCAGGAAACATCACAACTACATTTAATCTTGTTTTGTTTTCTTGAGAACTGTGATTTCAGAGATGTAGGCAAATGAGGAAAACTGCTCTCCATCAATGCAGATTGACAACTCATAACCTCAGAGAGTTGCTGCAAGGTCATGTTTTTACTTTTAAAAAGGAGACCTCCATTTGCCCAAAAAACAAAACTCTATTTATCCAAAGAGCTAATTTATTTTAAAACCCAAAGCCAAGATTGTATGCAAATTTTAATTCACAATAACCATGCAAATGCCAAGCACTGTTCAAACAGGCCAAAGATCTCATTACCAACACAAGACAGGAAAAAGGCCATTACCCCGAACTCCAAATTAAAGGGGGAAATACTTCTGACCAAAATTATCCAGTATCTATGTTGAAGGGCTTATTTTCTAACCATTAGTAGCTTCCTCATTGTTTTTTCAAGTGTTACCATCTTTATCTTAAATTCTATTTTCAACTTAAATTCTCATATTCACTAGAGGTAAGATATGTGATGAATCTTGTTTTCTCCTATTAGCCCTTTGGATATAAGCAACAAAAGACACAGGAAATGACAAATAAAGATTTTTCAGAGCCTACTAAATCATCATCTTCATAGCTGAACAGACCAGCAACAAAAATAAAATAAAATAAAAACAGCTGGAGACATCAAGAAAACCTGTACACCTTCCAAATTATCTCTTCTTTGTTCTTAGGAATGGTTTGGTGTTAGAAGTGACAAATATCTGATAAGAGAGTGCTTTCACTAGGGGGCATGTACGGTCAGTCTTTTGGTTCAGCTTGGTCCCAGTCAGCAGAGCTAGGATCAATAGGTAAAAATATAGAACGGCAGGTTTGGGTTTTATGTAAGGAAAAAACAAAACAATAAAAAAGTAAAATGTAATTGCAAAGCGTTTTATCCCAAAGTGGAATATACTATTTCAGGTCATAAGTGTTTTGTGGGCAAAGAACTGTTGTTGGCTTTCTTTGTATCCCCAGCACCCAGCAGGGTGCTGGTATATGGAAGGTGCTTAATAAATTCCTGCTGACTTATTGATGAGTGAGTGGGCTCTCTCTTACCATGGAAGTTTTCAAGTCAATGCTGAAAATTACCTACCTTTCAGGTAGATAATTAGAGGAACTATTTTTCAGTTATGGATTGGATAAGATGACCAGAATCATCCATGAATTCTTCATTGAATTGGAAAGGTTTCCATGAGAAGGAAGGATTCAACTTGTTTTGCCTGTTATCAGAGAATGAATTCAGAAATGATGGTTAGAAGTCAGAGAAAGGTAGACCTGGGCCCACTGTAAGGGAAAACTAAGACATGTTGACTTGGGAGGAAGTGGATTTCCTCTCATTAAAATCTTCATGTAGAAAATGTATGACCACTCCTTATCAGAGTTATATAGGAGATTCAGCTATGAGGTCTCTGAGGTCTCTTCCAGTTCTGATATTTTGTGATCCCGTCGCTAAGAGAAGACTTTGTGAATATGTGATAGAGCCTTGGTCATTACAAAACTCATTATTATAACAGAAAAAAAGCAACAACTATTTTTGTCTAATTCTCACATCCTAATCCTCAGGGAACACCATTGCAAGAAACTCCTTTGCAATATCAGTCAGTAAAAATCACAAAACTGGCAGCCATAAAATAGAATCAGAACCTTACACAGGAAGACAAGTTAGTGATGACTGGAAAATAATTAGCCATTGAAATTTACATGCCCAAATTTGCATTAGCCATTCCCATTCATATTTTATGAGAGATGTCAGATCACCTTGCCTCTACCGGTCATCACATGGGGTTAAATGAAATTACAATTATATTATAATAATAGTTAACATTTATGTAGCATTCTGAGGTTTGCATTTTATAAATACATCTTCTCTGATCCTCTCAACAAGCCTGGGAGACAGGAAATGCTGTTATCTTCATTTTTACAGATGGGGAAACTGAGGTTGACAAAGGGTAAGTAATTTTCTGAGGGTCAGATAGCTGGTAAGTATGTAAGGTTGATTCAGGTCCAGTGTTCTATGCACTGTGCCAGGGTGGATGTTTTAAGCACAAAATCTCACTGATATGTTTAGAATACTTTCTATTTTATTAAAAATACAAATAACAACTTGAGAAGCAGAAATTTTCTGGCCTTCCATTCGTTGATTCATTCATTTACACAAACAGTTATTAAACATTTACTATGTAGGCAATGACTTTCTAAAAACTGCAATAATAATAGCTAATGTTTCTAGGGTGCTTACTACGTGCCAGGCGCTTTGCTAAGCACTTTACGTATATTATCTCATTTGATTCTTACAACAGCTTTAGGACATAGGTTCTGTTATGATCCCCATCTTAGATATGAGGAAACTGAGGCAAGCAGTAGTTAAGTGACTTGCCAAGGACCACATAGCTAGTAAGTATCTGAAGCAGTACCTGAACTTAGATCTTTCTGACTCAAGGACTGGCATTCTATCCATTGTGCCATCTACTTTGATAGAAAAATAAATGAGAGGTAATCAGAGAAATTTTTATAGAGGTGATGGCATTTTTCATCAGTCAGTTATCAAATACATAGTTATTAGGTACCCACTATATGCCAGACACTGTGCTAAGCACTAAGGAAACAAAAAGAGACAAAAGGAAGTCCCTTGTCCTCAAGGAGCTTATAGTCTAATGGATGAGACAGAAAATAAGTACTGGCCCTGGAATTCAAATACCATTCCAGACATTGACTAGCTGTGAACCCTACCCAGGTCATTTAACCTCTGTTTGACTCAGTTTCCTCAACCCTGACCTGACAAGATTATTGTACGGATCAAATGAAATAATATTTGTAAAAGCATTTAGCACACAGTTCCTGGCAAAAAGTAGATGCTACATAAATCCTTATTCCCTTCCCTCCTCACCATATTCCTTCCCCTTCTATATACAAGAAAAAATAATTAATAAATTAAGAAAGGGAAAGGACTAGAATCGAGAATAACTGCAAAAAGCTTCTTGTCGAAGACAGGATTTTGGTTGGCATTTAAGACAGGAGGTGAAGATCCCACCCATGAGAGACAATCAGAGAAAATGTCCAGAGCCCAGAGGGTCAATGTCATGGCATGGTGAGTTTGTGGTAAGGAATAAGGTATGAGAAGACTAGAACTGTAGGAGGGGAATAAGTTACAAAGGGCTTTAAGTGCCAAACAAAGGATTTTGTATTTGATCCAGACATGTTCGGAAGCCACTGGAGTTTATTCAGTTTGGGGAAGGGTTGTATATGACATGATTAGACCTGCACTTTAGGAAAGTCACTTTGGTGGCTGAATGGAAAATAGATTGGAGTGGGAAGAGATTTGAGGAAGTCAGACCTAACAGGAGGCTATTGTCATAATCCAGGTGTGAAGTGATGGTGGCCTGCACCAGAGTAGCAGCTGGATCAGAGGAAAGGGATATATTTGAGAGATGTTACAAAGGTGAAATCAACAGGCCTTGGCAACAGATTGGATTATGGAAGTAAGAGATAGTGAAGAGTTGAGGATGACTCCTAGGTTGCCAATCTAGGGGCCAATCTATCAACTAGGAGAATGGTGTTGCCCTCTAGAGCAATAAGGAAGATAGGAAATGGGGAACATTTAGGAGGAAAGATAATGAGTTTGGTTTTGGGCATATTGAGTTTAAGCTGTCTCCTGAACATCCAGTTTGAGATGTCTGAAAGGCAGTTTCAAATGAGAGACTGGAGATCAGCAGAGAGAGTAGGGCAGGATAGGTAGATCTGAGAATCTTCAGCATAGATTTTTAATCTACAATAATAATACCCATGGGCACTAATGAGGTTACCAAGTGAAATTAGTATAGAGGGGGAAAAGAAGAAGGCCTGGGAAAGAACCTTGAAGGACCTAGGGTTAAAAGACATGATCTGGATAAGGATCTGCCATAAAGATTAAGCAATCTGATTAATCAGTCACGGGCATGGGAGAGTAGTCTAGGCAAAAGTATGGAAGTGAGAAAGCCTAAGGCCAGTTTGGAGAATAAGAATTATTCCAATTTAGCTGGATCTTAGTAGTGGGAGATAAGCATAAATTGGAACTAGGGAGTGAAAAGACAGAGTTACTTCATATAGCTTATATATTTTAGGTGCTTAAAAAATGTCTGCTGAATTTAAATGAAGTACCTTGAATGAAGTTCGGCAAATCACTTAATTTCTGTGGACCTGCCTCAGTTTCCTCATCTATAAAGTGAGAAAGTTGGACTAGATAGCCCCTGGGGTCCTTTCTAGCTTCTAGTTCTAAGGTGTTTTCATTCATACATATTGGGAGAAGGAATCTTTATTGTAAGCAATTTAGTTGAAAAATTTTTGAGATCAAAAAGTTTTGATTTGGGGAAGATTATGTCATTCTTAAGGTCCTATTATGACAGATCACTTGGGAAGACCCAGTTTATCATGAAGCTCCATACAGCAGACCATAGGAAGAGATTAAGGCCTATAGATGGTATCAGAGAGACTCAACAACAAATAAGAGACTAAAATTCAGAGACAAGGGTCCTAGATGGAGGAAACAGGACTGAGAGTAAGGCACAATGGGGAGAAGAATAAGAGAGATTATAGATTAAAAAAATTTACAAAGTAGGAGGAGGATATTAAAAACCAATGATCATAGGGTCTGGAGAAAAGAAATGAGTCATAAAAGCCAAGGTAAGAGTAGGTCAATCAGTAAATAAACGGTTTTACTAAAAGTACTTACTGTGCATCATGCATTGTGTTAAGGACCAGGAAGGACCTGCAAGGAAAGGTAACAGACAGTCAGTCCCAGCTGTCAAGCCTAATGGAGGAGAAAATACCCAATTTTGCACAAATAAACGATACGTAATACAAATAGGAAATAATCAACAGAGGGGAATATTAAGAAATAACTAGAATGAAGAGAAATTGGAAAAGTTTCCTATAGAAAGTAGGATTTTAAAAAGAAGTCAGAGAAACTAAGAGATGAGGATGAGAGAGAGAGAGAAAGAGAGAGAGAGAGAGAGAGAGAGAGAGAGAGAGAGAGAGAGAGAGAGAGAGAGAAAGAGAGAAAGAGAGAGAGAGAGAGAGCATTCCATCCATGTCAGACAACCAGTGAAAATACCCAGTGTGAGCTGGGGAAAAAATATCTTGAAAGGAGTGGGTTTTCAGCATTATCAAGTGGCAGAGAAGTCAGAGGATAAAGATTTTGAAAAGGCAATCATTGTATTTGCCAGTCAGTCAATCCATCAATCAATAAGCATTTAGTAAATGATAATGATGCTCCAGGTACTGGGCCAGTCGTTGAGTATAGGGACAAAAATGAAACAGTCCCTGCGCACAAGGCTCTTCAAGGGGACAATTAGGAGATCATGAAGACTTTCTATCAAAGCAGTTTTATTAGAGTAGTGGCAACAGCAGTTATATCGTGAAGAGTTAAAATCTGACTAGTGAGAGAAATATTGGATGCAGTCTGTTTTGGGGGATTTAGTAGTGAAAGAAAAGGGAAAAAAAGTACAGTAGCTTACATAGGACCCAGGATCCAGAAAGATCTATTTTTATATAGAGGGAGATCTTATAAAAGAATGGTGTATAGAGTCCCAAACCTGGGTTCAAACTTTGATGCTTATCCTCTAAGCCATCAGTCAGTACTCAAATCTTGTAAATGACTTTTGGAATATATAAACTGCCTATCTCATTACAGTGGTCTTAAAAATAATCTCTTCCAAACCTTATGACACTTGGGGTTCCAGATATTCAGTGACACCCTACTTGACCCCACACATAATAATACATTCCCTGAAAATCTTGGCAAATTGTGGGTTTGAGTAAAGCCCAAGGAAGTCCTATAAATAGGATTTACTATAAAACAATGATAGCTCTCAAAATGACTCTTTCAGCCCAAGAGGCCAAAGTGCTAAAAATTAGCATATCTCAACCTAAAGGAATTGACTCCAGCAGCTATTTTGAGTCAGCACAAGCCTTAGGGGTCAGTAAGCCTTTACATCAGAAATCTCCTCAAGAATTTAGAAGGGATAGATTCTAATTTCTCTCTTCCTCTGGTCAGGAATCAACATCTATTTTGATGGAGAGTAAACAGAGGAAGAAGAGATTATTTCCTCGCCCCCCTCCCCAATAATTGTTCATTTTTTTCCCCAAAATTGAGACCTCCTATATAGAGTAAAGCCTATTCTAGAGGAATTCAAATGAGTCATTACTCGGATCCTTGACTAAGATCAGACAGAGCTTGATCCACCCAGACTAGGTGTCATCTCCTTCATTTAACCTTCTCTGACTCCTTAACATTATCTACCCCATCACCCCAGCCAGAAGAGATCTTTTCTGATACCTTTTTGCATATTTCTCCTCTGCACTTGTAAAGTTTTGGGATTAGATGGTTATCAGGGAACTCGGTTAATTTGATGGATTTCCAGTTCAACCTAATGAGATGACAAGGCCTGAGACTACTTTGCTCAGGGGTACCGCCATTTAGAATACAGGCACAAAGAATTCTCAGTGGTCAGTGAACTAATTTAGGGCTGTGGTCTCTTGTTAGGAATCTATGCCTTTCCTCTCTTTGTTGTAGGAAAAAAAAAGTTCTGAGAACAACTTGAGCTCTCTATATGGCCTCCACTTGGAGACTGTCATTCCCTATTCCCATAACTCCATTTAAAAGAAAAAAATCAATAAATCATGTATGCCATCTCTTTTTAGTAGAATGTATGAACCTTGAGGACAAGAGTAGGATCATTTTTATATTTATATCCCCAATATCTAGAAGAGAGAAAGTGCTTGACGATTGCTTGTTGATTTATTGCTTTTTAAACATCATTATTCTAGTATTCTTAACCTGGGGTCTGTGGATAATTTACAAGGGATCCTTGTACTTGGATTGGGGAAAAAAATGCAACTTTATTTTCATTAATTTCTAACCTTCCCTGATGAATGAAGAGAGCTCACATCATTCTGAGAAGGGGTCCCTTAGGTTTTCCAAGACCGCCAAAGGTTCCCATCATGCACACACACAAACACACACACACACACACACACACAGACACACACACACAGACACACACACACAAAACCCTTACTCTAAAGGAGACATGATGTCTTTCATGTAGAATTCCCTCCAAAGATGCAAATCTAAACCCAACAAGGCTTAACCGTCCTTGTCCATGTTTTCTTTGACATCTACCACAGGGGGCTCCTTCCATTGCCATATTCTAGCACCTATTATTGTCATAGTTAGCAGCATGACATGTTTGTGTTGTGAACAGCCCCAGCACTCTGACCTGCTTAAACCATAGCATGATCTCTACTAATGCCACAAGTTTTCAACCAGTCCAGTGAATGCACAAATCATTTATGTGCTTCATTTTTATATCCTTTCCACGTAAGTTGCTAAAACTGCTGACTTTACTGCTATGGAGTTGATCATGTCCATTATTAAGATAATGTTAAAGGGAACAAACCAGCTAACAATGGAACAACTCCTGTGAAATATACAGTAATGATGATGGTGAACAGCATTCTTGCATCATTTTAAAGTCTGCAAAGGGTTTTACACATGTGATTTCTATTTAGTTTCATAGCAACCCCCAGAGGCTGGTACTACAGGTATTATTATCCACATTTACAGATAAGGAAACTGAGGTTTAGAGAGAAGTTAAGTGACTTGGCTATGGTTGCATAGCAAGCAAATGCCAGAATTGGTATTTGATGTAATTCAACAAACAGCATTACGCATCTGCTATATGAGAGATCCTTGGTACTGGGTACAAACACAAAACCAAAATAGTCTCTGTTCTTGTAACTTTCACCTGTTGAGTTATCTGCATGTTGTCGCTTCCATTGGGATGTAAGCTCCTTGAGGACAGAGATTATTTATGCCTTTCTTTGTACCCACAGCACTTAAAATGGTGCTTGGCATGTGATAACTGCCTAATAAATAATCATTGACTGACACACTGACTGAAAGTTTTTATTGTGCATTAAAGCTTCCAAAGACAAGAAATCACAGAACATCAGAGCTGAAAGTCAGTCAGTCAGCTAGTATTTATTAAGAACCTATTATGTGCCAGGAACTGGGCTAAGTGCTGGCAAGTAGATGGCATTATCTACCTACAAGACATCTGTGTACAACAAATGCGGCCAATGGTTGTCCTGTCTCTCCATGAATAATGGTATAAAAAGAAAAAAGAGTGAGGAGGAAGGACGATTATGCCCTCCAAGGTGATTTTTCTCATTTCCAGCATTTCTTGCAGCAGAGCATGGGATCATGAAGTCTTATGAGTAGCCTGGACTTCACTTCTCCTGTAGTAGAAAATGTACTGATGCTAACTCCCGTAGCCTTAGGAGTCTATAGAGTCATTTGGGCTTCTTTTCAAAGAAAATTGCAAAGAAAATAAGTAAAACATCTGCATTCATAGCAAGCAAGAATCCTGATTTTCCAAAAAAAAAAAAACCAAAAAAAACAAAGCATATCCTCTATGTTAATAAGTTAAATAAATATCTCAGTATGTTATTCTTTATTTACCCCCTGGGTACTAGGGTTGAGGCTGTGTGTGAAGAAGTCTATTTGTTTAAATTTGCATGCAATTTCCATGCTTTCAACCCTTATCAATTGATGATCACAATTCTTTTGTGACTTTGGTTCTCAATCATTCAACCCGAATCCTAAGTGATTTGCATCCTGTCATATAAAGCAGTGATACTCAGTGAAAGGAATTTCCTTTAAAACAATTTAATCATTCTCCCACCCCCCCAAGGACTCACTGGTAATTCTGACTCACTTTCATAGAGACTAATTTTAGCTTTAAATCTTAGCCAGAGACCATTGTGTGCTACAATCAGTCTTCATCTTCAGCCTGCCAAGCTCCAGAAACACTACTTAGCCCATAGGTATGCATCCATACTTGTAAGGATTTAGAAAGAAGGGAGCACAGTGCTGTGATTTAAGCTGATGTTCATGTTTGAAGAGGTCATGTCCACCAATTGAGTTCAGGATTTCAAGGAACAGAGAACCAACCGTACTGCTGATATAGGAATCATAGGTAGAACAAGGACTTACACAGAAAAGGATGAACAGATGCACATGCTTCTGCCTCACTGATATCTTTAGTTCCCAATCTTGGTCTGGCTCTGGAAAATAAAGCTACTTATATTACCACTTCCAAAAAATGAATTCTCCCCATAAAATAGGCCAATTCTTAATGGCTTATGGCTTTGGAGCTTATATGTAGCTGTATACTGAGATAAGCATAGAAAAAAGACTTTTACAGATAAGATCTAAGACAACCAGACCCCTGATAGTTTTGAAACACCTAATTAGGGGTAAGCTAAACAAGTTGGAGGAGTGGGGTGAAAAAGAGAATAAGCATTTATAGAGCTTTTATTATATAAGCATTTATTTGTGCCAGGCACTGTGCTGACAGCTTTTTAAAAATATTCTCTCATTTGATCTTCACAACAACCCTGGGAGGTAGGTGCTTTCTCCATGAAACTGAAACACAGTATAAGTGATTTGCCCAAGGTCAAATAGTATCCAAGGTCACATTGGAACTCAAGTCTTGACCAAGGTCAAAAAGTCTCTGAGGTCACATTTGAATTTAAGTCTTCCTGATTCCAGGACCACTGCTCCACATATTTTACCATCAGTAGCCCTGACAAGATGAGTTTTAAAATATGTTGGAGTTTTTTTTAGAATTTCTTTAGCATTGGTGGCTGTAGCCATAAATTCATTAGTCATATCTGCTCTACTCTTGCTGGACAGAGTCCTACACTGCATCATTATTGATAGAGTGCTACCATAAAGTAATGAGATTGCTTTTCACCTGTAGTTTTAATTCAGGATAGAATCTGGGATAGACACAGGGAGGTACATAGATAACAAATGAAAAATATAGACAAAAAGAACTATATTCCAGGAGAGAATGTGATAGATACAAGGAAATGGTACAGTCAAAATATTAAGAAGAGTTTGAGAAGTGGAGTCAGGGAGGGCTTTATAGTGGAGGTGGCAACTGAGTTGTATCTTGAAGAAAAGGAGGAATTTCAAGAAATGTAGAAGATGTATATTCAGGGGGGAGAGAACAATATCTTTTCTATTTTATCATTTCAATAGTGAAATGAGATGATCAAATGAGTCAGTATTTGTAAAATCCTTGACATAGTGCCTAGCACCTAGTAGGTCCTCAATAAATGCTTGATCCCTTACTTTCCCTTTTGCATAGAGGTATGGTGAAAAGATATCTCTGGAGATGGAAGGATTATCTCACTTTAGTTAGAACACAAAACATGTGAAATGATTAGCATGGAAAAACTGGAAAGTTAGGTTGGAGACAGATGGTAGAAGGGCTTGAATGTTTGGGTATTACATTTATACTTTAGTGAAATGTTGCTGGAGGTTTCTGAATAGGCATAATTGGAGCAGGGTATCTGGAAGGCAAGTCAGGCAGTAATGTGGGACAGTGGATGGAAGAGAGGATGTATTGAAGAAAGGAAGGTGTAACAGTCTAGGGAAGAAGAGATAAAGCTTGAAGAATTAATCAAGAAATAGGAGAATTAAGGAAGAGCAGAGAGATGGCACTATGGGCATTTTGCATTAAAAAAAGTTATTCAAAGCAAATAGAGGGTGAAGTTTCACAATCTAACTGGCAATATGTGCCCTCCCAAAATGAATATGAGGAAAGGAAATATAGTGGTCCTGTAACTGAGACATCTCCAAAGAGTTTTGGAAGTAGTTGGAAAAGATAGTAGTTAAGGAGATATATTTAGCTTTTGGGGTTAAATATGAACTTCTCAGTCTAAGATTAAAACCCTGCACAATATCACTCCTTTCTACCCTTACAAGGCTTCTTTCGGATTTCTCCCTTTCGTTTATTCTAGTCTCCAGTCAAATTGGTTTGTTAGTTGTTCCCAGTATACTATATTCCATCTTTCATTTCCATGCCATTACATAAGTAGACCTCTATGTTGAGAATGTGATGCCTCTTTCCCTTGACCTTGTAAAATCATACAAAATACAGCTGAGGGGCTATGGACACAAAGCTTTTTCTCTTCTCATCAGTAATTAGCACTCCTTTCTTTCTTTAAATTACTTTGATTACTTTTACAGACTTTTGTATTTATTTACTAGTGTAAAGCTTGTATCTCTTTGATAGAATAGAAGTTCCTTGAGGGCAGGGATTATTTTCAGTTTTGTCTTTGTATCCCTAGTATCTAGCACATATTTTCACATGTAAAAAACCATTTCTTGAATGTTTATTGGACTGAATTATATTTAAATGAATAATTTTGTTGGTGTTCAGGCTTCTGCTAGATCACCACTTCACAGACATATTATTGAAAAGATTTCTGTATCTAGAAGAGCATTGGGCATAGAACAAGTAACTAACCTCTTAGGGATCTTCAAATGTTAGGAGTCTGTAAATCAGTCAGTCAACAAGTATTTGCTAAGCTCTGATGGAATGTCAGGCACTGTTCTTTGAGCTGAGGGTACAAGTATGAAACAATCTCTGCTTGCAAGAAACCTATATTCTAAGTATTCTACAAGTCCACTTGATATATGCAACAGAACAAATAATCATTGCATACCTAATGTTAGCACTACCCAGATTCTGGGATCTCTCTCTTTCTGTGTGTGAGTATGTATGTGTATACACACACATACATATGTGTATATATGGGTATGTATAGGTATTTGTGTGTATATATGCATACACAGATACATATATACATATGTGTGTGCCCATGTGTGTGTGTATATACACACATACACACACACACATACACACACTAAGGAATTTGAGCTTCCATAAGAAAGAATTTTGGAGAGGGTTCTAAGCAAGAACAGACTAAAAATTTGGATACCCCAAGACTGAAAAGACATATGAGTGAAAACTATCTAATTACAAAAGAACACAGAATGAACAGTTTACCAAATAAATGTGAGGATACTAGAACTGAGGTTTTCACTTTGAAACTTTGAAAGTCATTTGGGAAATAAGAACTTTGTTCAGTTATAAACTTGAGGAAGACATTACACAGAGAGGTGGTACAGGATGGAAGTATAAACAAGGTCAAGAAAAGTGAAGATATCTTAATGGCTGATGGGATCCACACTGCATTAATAGGGGGTTCCAGAAATATGTAAGAATTTGACAATCTTTTGAGCTAATGTAACATGTGGCAACATTGTGCGTCCTTTATCTGCTGGAGTAGTTAAATGGACCATGAGTCTGACCCAGTGTGCATTTTAAAAATATTTTTTTAATTAATGAAAATCTACTTTCTTTTCCACCTCCTTCCCATCACTGAAAAAGAAAGAAAAACAAATGAATGAAAAACATTGTATCAAATATACATAGTGAAGCAAAAGAAATTTCTGCATTGACCACATCCAAAAAATTTACACCTCAATTTGCACCCTGAATCATCATGTCTCTGTTAAGAAGTAGAAAATAATAAGTTTCATCCTGGATCCTATGCAATCATGGATAGTCATAGTGTTGATCAGAGTTCTTAAGTCTTTTATCTTTGTCTTTACAATGCTGCTGTTATCCCATAACTTGTTCTCCTGATTCTAATCACTTCACTCTATATTTATTTCAGTCTTCCCACATTTCTCTGAAACTGTTCCTTCCTTCACATCTCACAACACCATAGTATATATTTCACATAGCAGTAGGTTTCTCATAGTCATAGCTGTGTGTATATATGTATATATACACACATATATATGTACATATACAT
Source organism: Notamacropus eugenii (assembly GCF_028372415.1). NCBI lineage: Eukaryota > Metazoa > Chordata > Mammalia > Diprotodontia > Macropodidae > Notamacropus > Notamacropus eugenii. Next base: position 116,400,582 of record NC_092875.1, read on the forward strand.
ACTACACACATATACATACATATATATATACATATATACTCATATATGTATGTAAGAGAGGCAGGTTTGATGTAACAGGAAGAATCTTGGATTGGGAAGCAAAAGACCTATAATGTAGCCTTGATGAAATCACTCAACCTTCTGGGCATCAGGATTCTCATCCACAAACTTCCTTCATTGGTTAGTTTAGTATATAGATAGCACACATAAAATACTTCAAAGAACATGAATTCCTATGTTGATGTTACTTCACCCTTGAAAATAAATAATTGTTATTCAGGTTTTACTTTATTATGCTTTTTTTCCCCAAAATTGAAATCTTCTGTATGTTGATCCACTATATGTTTGTGGGGCAGTTGGGAAGAGCAGGGATACAAACCCTGAACTTTGAGTCAGAAGCCCTAGTTTTTAAACTTAAAAGCCTGATGAATGTGAACATCTGATTTTTTCAGAGTTTTTGAGTGATTTTAAGGAAAGAGTAACCTTTGAAGGGTTCTCAGTGACTGGGCCAGGAAATAGTAGAAATCATCAACCACTAGTCAACCAAAAATTTATTCAGCATTTTTCATGTGCAAAGCGCTGTGAGAGAAACAAGGATAAAAACATCTCTGCCCTCCATAAACTTACAGCGTCGGAGACACAATACACATACACACACACACACATGCACACTCACAGAGTGGCAATTAAAGTCAATAAATGATGAATCCCAAATTACTGGAGACATTTATTTTGTGGGAATTCATAGGAAGGTTCATATCTGTTTTTAGACAAGCTCTTCTCAGAGGGGGAAAAGTGGTTGCTGTGGAGAACAAGTTGCAGCTCATCTACTTGTCCATCAAGAAATGATAATGAAGATATACAGGTGCTGTCAGGTGGGAGAATTTCCACTAAGCAGCAAAAGAGATGAGTAGTGATGGTTGGTGCATCCATGCTAACAGCTACTAAGGAAGCTATTTATCAGCCTGATAACAACAATCAAAGGAGCTGCTGTTTTCCCAGGCAAGCATCCAAAATGTGGCATGTGGCAGAGAATCTTCTAAAACCTGCGAAGCAGGATGCCTGGTACTCAGTCCCAATGATTCATGAAGGTGTTGTGAATCTTGTCAGAAGGAGCAGAGAAAGTTTCATTAAATATCATGAAGTCTTACACAAATCAGTCAACAAACATTTATTAGGCACCTACTATATGCCAGACACTAAGCTAAATACTAGGAAATACAAAGACAAAAGGGAAGCAGCCCTTTCCGCAAAGGAGTTTACATTTTATTGAGCACAGATGAGGTGTCCATGATGGCCATCAGAAGCAAGGGCTTTAGAAAGAAAAGGCAAATGTAGAAAGTGACTCACAGTTTAGGGTCGTTGGAGAAAAGAACAAGCTCATAGAATCATAAATCTAGAGCTGGAAGAGACCTATGGATCATAAAACTCAGATATAGAGAGGAGAAATGATTTGTCCAAGATAATCTATATATTAAGTGGTAAAATAGAAATTCAAATCCATATCTTCTGGTTTTCAAAGTCAGCAATCTTTCTGTTGCAACACTTCCAGCAAATTAACTGTCTATATATCTATTAACTATAATAGTTATATAGTTATAGATAATATATGTACACATTATGTATAGATAGATAGAGAGAAAGGTAGACAGATAGATAGACCTGGAGTTGGAGTTAAAGATATATAGGTTTTGGAAGCATCTACATAGAGAGGTATACAAAGATAACAATGCTAATTTGAGGAAAAAATATGGAGGAAAAGGGGTTAGATAATATTGCAATTAGGTCCATTGAAAGTTAATCAAATGGCCTAAAAGATGCCAATAATAATCTTAGTGTAATGTCAATTTGGTAGGAAATCTCTAGTGGAATGAATCATAGTATGTTTAGTTCTGTGGTTCTGACATTTTTTTATGAATGTCATGGTATACAATGTTGCTGGAATGCTTACCAAATTTTCAGATGACATAAATGTGTCAGCAATTACTAACACTGGTGGATAGAGTGAAAATTCAAGATACCTTTTGATAAGCTGAAGCAGTTGAATTAAATAAGACAAAATTTACTAGAGAGAAATATAAAGTCTTAAGAATGGGCTTAAAAACAGCTTTTACAAGTATAAGATCTGGTTTATAGTAACTAACATGAAAAAAAATCGGTGACTTTAGAAAACTGCAAAATAAAGATGAGTCAACAGCGACGTCATTGATATGTCATTGACATATCTCCTGGCATAGCATACAGGAATAAAAAGGAAGTAGTACTGTACTCTGTCCTAGTAAAACCACAAGTAGTGTATTATGTCATCAGGAGAATATCAGAGGAGGGTGATAAGGAAGATGATATGTTCGTGTTATACGAGGTCTATTTGAAGGAATCAAGGAAGATGAGAACACATGAGGTTGGGGATAGGAGAACATGGTAGCAGCTCTCTTCAAGTACTTGGAGAGCTATCAGGCAATAGAGAGATTGGGCTGATTTTAAGGGTGTTGTTGATGAAGATGAAGATGAAGATGATGATGATGATGATGATGATGATGATGATGTTTTTCCTGCTTGGTTCCAACTGATAAAATGAGGCACAATTAATGAAAGTCAAAAAGAGACAATGTCAGAATAAATCTTCTAACAATTCAATCCTTTCAAAAATAGAATGGGATTTCTTGAGAAATCTTCAAGCAAAACCTGGGTGACTCCCTGTTAGCAGTGACAAAAAAAGGCTACTTGTGCAGGTACAGGTTGAATGAGTTGACTTCTAAGGTCCCGTCCAAGTCTGAGATTCTATATGATTCAGAAAGGAGAGGTTCAAGGTTGGAGTATTACATCAGAAATTTGGATTTCTTGACCATAGCTGAAATTATAGATTATTGGGCTTCTAGATAGGGATTGAGTCTGCAATGGGCTATTAAGAAAATATTTACCTGAATTCTTGTAAATCTAATCAAAGAGACTTTAAAGTAGGAAGGAAAAAAATGCCTACTTAGATCCACAAATCTATAACATTGTAACATATATCTGAAGTATAAGAAAAATAGCATGAGACAACCAGAAGTTCAGAGGATATGATATCCAAGAAAGGATTGAGTAATACCCATAAAATTCATGCAAGAACCAGTGAGCCCAACTCAAAAAGGTGCATTTCGCCTCAGAGGTATGACTAAGTTTAGATGTGATGAGATCTCTGGACTATAGCTTTGAAAGGGCACACTTTATTCAAAAGAAAGAAAATAAATTAAAGGGGAGTGAGGGAGAGTATATGTTAAGAAATACACACAGGAGGAAAACCTAGATCAAGAGGAAGAAAGCATGGGAAAAAGACATGGTTTGAGATCAGTAGAATTAGCGGGGGTCATAGAAGGATAACAGAGCACTTATGAGGAAAAAGGAAATAGACTAGGAGTTCAGACAACAAACCAAAAGCTTGGCATAAGCTCTTTTTTGTGGTGGTAAAGAATTGGAAATTAAGGGGTGCCCATCAATTGGGGAATGACTGGTTGAACAAGTTGTGGCATATAAATGTAATGGAATACTATTGTGCTGTAAGAAATGATGAACATGTGAATTTCAGAAAAACCTGGAAAGACTTACCTGAACTGATACTGAGTGAAGTGAGCAGAACATTGTACCCAGTAACAGCAACATTGTGTGATGATCAGCTATGATTAATTTAGCTCTTAGCAATACAATGATCCAAGATAATTTCAAAAGACTCATGATGGAAAATGCTATCCACATCCTGGGAAAGAACTATGGAGCCTCAATGTAGATCAAAGCATATAATTTGCACTTTTTCTGCACCTTTTCCCTTTTGTTCTGTTTCTTCTTTTGCAACATAAGTAATATGGAAATATGTTTCCATGGTTGCACATGTATAACCTATATCACATTGCTTTCCATCTTGGAGGAGAGGGAAGAAGGGAGAAAATTTTGAAACTAAAAATCTTATCAAAATGAATGTTGAAAATTATCTTTACATGTAATTGAAAAACATAAAATACTATTAAAAAACAAAAAACTTGGCACAGAGGTACAATCTAGTAATGATACAGAACTATCCATACAACTGCTAGAGTTCTCTCTCTCAAAAGCTCAGTGGCTAATACTCTCTTGATATGCTTTAATGATAATTTGATCCTTCATAATGGGGCAGAATCAACAAAGGAATATTCTACCCAGAATCTGACTATCTGATTATGTACATATATGTATGTCTATATGTATATATTGTTCAGTCATTTCAGTCATGATTCCATTTGGGGTTTTCTCAACAAGGATATTAGATCGGTTTGCTACTTCCTTCTACAATATATGTATACATACATACATATATGCAGACAGGTATATACATAGTCACATAAACATTTATTATGTGTATATGAAAAAGTAAGAGAGAGAGAGGTGTAACTATCATAAAAACATAGGGCAGTGTAGTAGAAAAAAATGCACTGGATTTAGAATCTAAAGACTTGAATTTAAATCCCATTTCTAACATTCATTAGCTCTATGAGCACAAGTTGATCACAGAGTTGCTGTGAGGCAGGCATTTTGTAAACTTTTATAAAAATGTAAGTTGCAATTATAATATGAAGTCTAGTAAAATAAGCAAAATGATGACATAGTCACGAATTTCTCCTTTCTCTCCCATCCATTTTATCCTTCCTCAATCATTTCCTAAGATTCAAATGTGGAGGAGACCTAAGACATCAACTGGTTCAACGCCATTCATTTTATAGACAATGACAATAGTTACTGAAATTTGCAAAATACTTTATACATATGTATCTCATTCTGTCTTTACAATCCTGTGAAGCTGTTACTAATGTCTTCAGTGCACAAATAAGTAAACAGGTCTGGAAAGGTTGAATGACCTGTCAATTTTCTAAAAGTTATTTGGTGTAGGAGACAAATTTCAAACCCAGGGATCTCCTGGCTTCGTATCTAACACTTGTTCTGATAAACTATGCTCAGGAAACTGAAACCCTAAGAAATGAAGTGACATCTATAGTCCAGAGTTAGTAAATAGAGTATCTGGGGACCTTGGTCTCCAAATCCAGTGTTCTTTCTACTGCACCACAGTGAACTAGTCAAGTCCATTCCAGATAGGAAGACAGTCTTATCTGCTAAGTCAATGACCTATTAGCTTAATACCATTTCAGCTTTAAAAGAGTGCCAGGAGCCAGGCCCAGTACCTTACACACAGTAGACACTTAATATGTGTTGAGTTGAATTTAAAGTATTCTAAGGTATATTGGTACAATTTTAGACATGGTGGTATTTGAATGGGAGATATATTTTTGGGTAAAGGACCTTCCTAAATCCCTCCAGTCGGATAATAGAATCATGCCTATTCCTCCCAAGAGCAAAGTCTGCCCCATGGAAAGGACTACCCTCCTTTACCTCAGATCCCACCACAACTATGTCCTAATCTACAATAACCAAAAGAGGCCATGCTTTGGACCAAACATAGGATTAGATACAGTGACTTCCTGAGAATATAAAATTTAACTGTGATTCATACCCTGGTGCTATCTGAAACTTGATAGAAGCAAATTTTTCTTTAATAACCGTACATAAGAACCACTCACATGTAACAACTTAGGTTCAAAATGACAAATGACTCATCCCTTTCTAGAAAATCTGACCTTGTCATCTCAGAGACGGTTCTTTCTGGCTTCAGCTGAAGGACTCTTATCCTTGATCTCTGGAGGTACATCCTGAGCTAGCTATTGGAGGAAAGTATCTGATTAGATAAAAAAAAAAATTGAACTTGTGATTTTTTTTGAAGCAGAGAAGTCTTGAGGCCTCAGTTAAATTGTTTGATCTCTGAGTTTCCTTTCAATGATGAAATTCTACAACTTCTAGTATACTGGAATTTAGTAAACTATCCCATATTTATATCATCGGTGTCTTTAATTATTTTATAACTATCGCAAAAAAGAATTTCAGAATAGGTTGGCAAATACCTCAAAGGTTCTCCAATTTCAGTACACATCTGAACAAGAATTTCCTCTATACTATAATCCACAAGGGGTCATAGGCTTCTATTTTTAATCCTCCATTAAAGGGAAGTCCACTACCTCTAGAAGCAACTTAGTTCATCTTTAGATAGCTCTACTTACACTGAAATTTTTCCTTGCATCAAACATAGTTTCCTCTTTGTAACTTTTTTAATAATCTTTCTTAAACCCTTCCTATATTTCCAGTCTTTTTATACCCTACTCCCCTGCACATTCTCTAAAATTCAATAACATTGTTCCTTTTGTAACATGTTCCTCGAAAAAAAATACTCCATCTCCCAATTCTGGGCATTTCCTCTGGCTTTCCCCACCCCATGACTGAAATTTTCTCCCATTTCATCTCTGCCTCCTGACTTCCCTGGATTCTTTCAGGTCTCAGTTAAAGTCCCAATTTCTACAAGAAGTTTTTTTTTACTAATCTCCTTTCATTTTAGTTCCTTCCCCTCTACAAGTCTCTGATTTTATCTATAAGTGTGAATGTATGTGTATTGTTGAACATTGTTGTTAGAATGTTGTTCATCCCCATTACACTATGAGATCCTTGAGAATGTGGATAGTTAGGATATTTTCACTGGCTTTGTTTTGTTTTTCTTTCTTTGTATCCTCCTCACAAAGCACGTTACCTGACACATAGTAGGCAGTTATTGATGACTTCTACTTAATTCTGCCTTCTGAGACCAATCAGAAAAGCTGATTTTGTCTTCCATGAAATGACCCTTCAGATCCTAGAAGACAGCTTTCCATTTACCAAGTCTTCTCTTTTCCAAGCTGAACACCACAGGATAGTAAGAGATAGATAGGATTTAAACACAAACCATCATACTGTAACCAAAACTTCTCTTTCTGGACTGAAGATTCCTCATCATTTAATTCATCCATAGGTAGGCAGTATATATGCATTTTAGGCAGGTAGGTTATGTGCCCATATAAATTTTTCTGGATGAGGCTTGAAAGGAGACATGAGTAAATACTGATATTTTCATTCACCTCATTTTTCTCCAAGGAAGACTTGGATCTCTGATGGGGGGAAGGAAGAAGTTGAGGCCAAAGGCTGGACCACTCCTTTCTCTTCAGAGAAAAGGTACCCAACTAGGATAATATCTACCTGCCCTTACTAAATGTTGTTAGTCTCCAGGAGATAGTTTTTAGGTTCAAATTGAGTTCTAGATTATTATCTCTTAATGGAGGTATTTCCCAAGATTTAATTCCCTTTCCCAAATGTCAGTTTCACAAAAGTAGTCAATAACAAATAAACTCACTTAACCAAGTTGATAATAAACAGACATCAGAAAAGGTAGGCATATAGAGAGCATATATCAGATAATACATAGAACTTCCTGAACTTCCCTCCTATGATTGAGACATCTCAGCTCAACTGAGTGCCCAAGATCTCACCCAAGGGGAAACTCCCAAGTCTGTAGTATAGCGAATTGGGAATAGGAACATGACAGAAGGCTTGACTCCCCTACCTTTCAGCTTCTTCCCATAGACTTTCTTTCTTTGAAGAGAAGAATTTAGGAAAATGTATCTTCTGTCTTAAATCTGAAAACTAGAAGACTAGGCTTTCTCTTTTCCCAAGTTCTTGCCAACTCCATCCAGGTCAATAGAATTCAGTAAACAATTTACACACACACACACACACACACACACACACACACACACACACACACACACATACACACACACACTCACGCACACACCTGTCTCTCTCCCTATCTTCTCTCCCTAATTTATTTTAATATTTTTCTTTGGACCTGCTACAATTCTATCAGAAAACCTCAGCTTCCTACAACTTGAGGGTTAGGGACATCCATAATACCAGTCAGGTTGCTGCTTTGCTGGAAAGCTGAAAGTTGGATTTCTCTCTCTGAGATCTGTAGTTAAAATTTTTGAGGAAAGCTATATGAGAAGAAGAGTTAAATCTCAAAGAATTTAGAATTACAAGGATTTTTAGCTCTAATTCATTTCCTTCAGTTCATGTATAATAAAACTGAGACCAAGTCATTTCACTTTGGTTGAGTCTTCCCCAAAGTCACAGAGTACCAAGTAGAAGTGAGAATCAAACCCAGATTCTCAGACTTTCACTATACCACACTTTAGAACGATATCTGGGAATTTTTGCACTAAAAGAAGAAAGTAATGTTGAATAGGATGGAGAGCTCATATGAGAGAGAGACATCTGGGGGTAAATTGTGCCCCATTTTACTTAGAGCTTGGTATGCTTAAGGGCGGGCCACTCCCATGTATAGGCAGTTAGGTGGCACAGTGAATAGAGTGCCAGGCTTGGAGTCAGAAAGACCTAAATTCAAATCTGAACACACTAGCTAAGTGACCCTGGGCAAGTCACTTAATCCTGTTTGTTTCAGCTTCCTCATCCATAAGATGAGCTGGAGAAGGAAATGCCAAACCACTCCAATATCTTTACCCAGAAAACTCCAAATGAGGTCATGAAAGGTCGGGCACAACTGAAATGACTGAACAAGAACAAACAACAAGCAAAAGGAACCAAGGAAGAGACTGGGGCGGCTGAGATGAAAGACTGGTCCCTGACACTTTTTCCTACACGTTTTAGAACCCTAGGACAAAAGCCCCATTCACACCGCCTTTGTTACATCTCTGCCACGCTGCCTTTATCAGACTGGCCCTGGTGAATAAGGCAAAAGACACTAATGCAGAGAGGGCAAGAAAGGTAGGAATGAGGAATCAGGTCATTTGTCCCTGAGTCAGAACTTTTTAATCATACACAGCTTTTGTTTCCCTTTCTCAAAGGGTTAAGAAACACAGGTTGACTGCCACAAACAGGTTGTGATATTTTATATCAACACATTCAAACACACACACACATGCACGCACGCACACACACACACACCCCACATCTCTACAATGGTTCTATGAGTTCCTCATGGCTATGAGATGATCAGTTTCCCATTGAATTCTTTGCAGGCCCCTGTGGGATTTTGTAAGGAGATACGGAGCTCCACAGTAAAGCTCTTTCAAAAGCCTCCAGCTTTAATAAGTCACTTCTTTCTCCTCAGGCTAAATTCAGATGAATGAGAAGCAAGGAGTTTTATGCAAAACTTCTGACCTTCACTCTCTCTTATTTGCATTGTCATCACTCTTTATTCTTCGAAAGTGCTTTCATTTTGCATAATGTTATTCTGGCTTTTGCCGTGAGCCTCCTTTCATTTCCCTAATTATAACAATTTTAGACAAACCAATAGATAACCTTCAAAAATCCATATGTCTATGTGATCTTTCACCAGAAAGAAGAAAAGAGAGATCATTTCGGGGTGGGACTTAGGAATTTATAGCCTGGTTTTTCTCCTCTGAAGGGATTAAATGGGAGAGTTTCCCATTCCTGTATGAAAATCTATGTACCACTATTAAATAATTCTATGCAAAGCTATGGCCCAAAGCAGGTAGGCTAGGCCATTGCCAAGGGCAGTTATTCTGGGTATCTTTGCCCCTCACCCCCAAATCTGCCATTTGCATCATAAGAACTGAATTTCCCAAGGAAGATTCATCCCATAATTTAAGGTTCTGAAAATTATCAAATACATTTTGCATTTTACTTCAGCAATTTAGCATAAATCATCGAATTAGTTTTAATACTTATCTGAGAAAAGGGAAATGTCAGGAATAGGTCAGAAAGAAGGTGACGAAGATGGGACCACAAAAGTGGGGAAAAGATGCAAGGCAGTAAGATGAACTTCCAAGACAGAATTGATTCCTTCTTGATATTGTGGGTGCAAACAATTCAACAGCTCAGCTCTGCATGCGTACCTTAAGCATTTTACTTTACGTACTGATAGTCTCTGAGGTACATCAGATTCTTTTTAAATTAAATTTTATCTATTTCAATTTTTAACCATTTTCTCTCCCACCACCCCCATGGAGTGGGGAGAGGAGAACTTTGTAATAATTAAGTGAAATTAAGCAAAACAAAATCTCATGTTGGCCTTGCCCAAAAATGTGTTTCTGATTCACAATGTTGCTCTATCTCCTTTGTCAGAAAGCGAATAACATTTAAAATTACTAGTTCTCTGGAATCTTGGCAGATGATTGTATTCATCAGAGTTCTCAATTCTTTCACAATTCTTCATTTTTGCAACGTTGATTTTATAGTATATATTGTTCTCCTGGTTCTGTTTACTTCACTCTGCATCATTTCATATAAATCTTCTCAATCCTTGAAAAATTATTTCTAAAAGTCTTTGTAATAGTCTCTTTCACAATTTCTTACAATACCATAGTATTCTATTATATTTTACAACACGTTATTCAGTCATTTTTTGTCTAATAGGCACCCCAGCACATACAAAGTTGGGAAAAGACTCCCTTGCAACCATATACTGTTGTGGTCTCTAGGGAGGCATGGAGAGGGAAGAAAAAACAAGGAAAAAATATTATATGACAACTTTCTTATATTTGAAAGGAATAGCAAACTGTATATAATCAATTTGCAGTTTCATGTACAGTCATCTTTTTATTATTATGTTATGGAAGTGTTTTTCTTATTCCATAAATTAAAAATGAAATATACAATTAATATGCAATTTAAAAAAAACATTGCATTGATTAATAGAGGTTAAATGGCATTATAATACAAAATGACACAGGGTATACATGATTTAAATCAATTTTTTGGCAGATCTGAGCATCCCCAAATGACAAATTTCTTTTTGAGTAGCCCAGGGCATTGCAATCCCTCTATCACAATAACTATGCTAAGTATCCAGGGCATATTCTCTCCGCATGTGTGTGCTAATGAAGAGTGATCATGTTAAAGGGCATTGGGATCTCTTTTCATTTGAGAGATAGTGTCAGATTTATCCAGAAATAGATGCCAGCGTGGGGGAAGGGAGAAACAAGAGGCACAAACACCATCCTCCTGTCTTCACTTTCCAGATGAAATCAAGTTCCATGGACCATCCTATCCTGAGGCAGAGAAGCAATAAAATACAGCAAGAAGATAACTGAGTTGGTGGTCAGAGTCCCTGGGTTCAAATCCTGGCTCTGCCATTGACTAGATGCATGACTTTAGGCCAATTGCTTAACTGTCCGGGCCTTAGATTCCCCATCTATAAAATGAGGGGATTGGACTAAATGGTCTTTGAGGTCTGTTCTAGATCTGGACCTATGACCCTATGAAATACTTGGACACAACTATGTTGTCTCCACTAAGTCTTTTTTTTTTCTCTAGGCTAAATTTATTGTTCTTTGAACCTGCGTTTCTGTGACATGGTCACCAGTCTCCTCCCCTAAATGATCCTTTCTCTCTGGATGGGGTCAAGGTCATTAATACCCTTATAAAAATGTGAGGATGGGCCCTGTTTAGCAACATTGGTTAGCTAGCTGTCATTCATATCCTTCCAATCAAATGATAATAGGCTACATTCATATAATTGCATCACACAACCCCATGAGGACCACCATGTGATAGTTAGTCCCTTTTTACAAACAAACTGAAAGGCTAAGTATAGCATCATAAGATTTAGTGTTGGAAAGGATGTTTGGTGCAATCTCCTCTTTCTATAGATGAGTAAACTCAGGACAGGGAAGCTTAAGCTACTTGCCCCAAACCATATAGATACTAAGCAGAGTCAGGGGGACATTGGGTGGCACAATGGATAGAGTGTTCCTCTGGAGTCAAGAAGTTCCATTTTCCCTGAGTTCAAATCTGGTCTCAGACACATAATAGTTAGGTGACCCCAGGCAAATCACTTAACCCCATTTGCCTCAGTTTCCTCTTCCGTAAAATGAGCTGAAGAAGGAAATGGCAAACCATTGCCAAGTATCTCTTTCCAAGAAAACCCCAAATGGAGACACAGAGAGTCAGACACTACTGAAAACAATTAAATAACAACAAAAGAATCAAAATTCTAAGCTACATCCTCAGATTCTGTTTTCTATGGGTTTTCTGTGCTATTATGTTATCCGTAACAGCAAGTAGCGGCAGAGGCATAAGTAGGAGCTTTGAATCCAAGGCAAAGGCCACAAACCATACTCAAGGAAAGTGCTATACAACATTCTCCCACTTGACTGGAGCTGGGAGAGAAAGTGAGAATGACAAGGTACAGACACCAGCCACTTCAGGTAAAATTGCCAAGTGTGGGTGCCAGAGCTTGGTAGAGAAGGTGGGGAGCTAACCTCAGCCTATTAACTGGTAATTTCCCATATTAACTTATTATTATTTCCCATATTAATGAATTATTCTTTCTGAATAGGTGCTAAACTCTCCTGTTTCTACCTTGCAAAAGGAATATAAATGCTGACATTTCCCTATAAAGTCAGTGTCCTGGAGCAAAGTTCCAGCTGTCTCACCTTAGTTATGGCTTTGATATCACCTTATCACCTTACTCCAAGTCTGACATGACACCATGCTGCCTCTCCAATGAGTACAACTCACATGTTGTAGTGAAGAACATAGTTATTCAACCTCATCCTTCATTCCACTGAATCATAGAGGAAACAGAGGATCCAAATTTCAGCTACATAATCCCCTTCCAAACAGCAACATCCCACTGCTGAAAAACTGCAGACTTGTTCTTCCACTATGAGCCAGTTTTGTCTCCATGAGAGAGGCTCACACTTTAAATGGCATTTCCTTCTTGTTTAACTTCCTTCGCCACCCATGGAGGCTTGTACAGGGAAATCAGGAAGCCACTGTCACAAGCAGACAAAGAAACTTGGACTAACTTCTCTTCTCTGATTTTTTCCCCCTAGAAATACTTTGACCTCTTTCCCAGAAACTTGAGAGTGCTATTTTTAGTCTGGAATAGGTACATTTCATTCCAGGAGCCTTTTTTTTTAAAGTAAATAGTGGCAAAGCACAATGCCCATCCTCACCTCCAGAAAATTAGTAATGATGCTAATTATTATAATTACCATGGCCTAGTCTGGTATTTCTGGTCATTGGACAATGGGGAAGAATGGCTAAACTAAACATAATTTCCAGTTGCTTCTGGGCTCCATCCTGCTGGGCAAGCAATAGGGGCGATAATGATAAACTCTGAAGAGCCTTCCAACATGGTAGATGGGAATCAACTCTGTACTCAGTCAAGATGGGAATTGGAATCCTAGCTGAAACTTTTACTTGCTGTGGGACCAAGAGCAAGTGCTCTTTATTCTTTGAGTTTGAGTTTCTTCATTTCTAAAATGGGGATAATGATGTCAATCCTATCTATGTCACAGGGTTGCTATTAAAAACAGTCATTATACAAATGTGTGATTATTCCTAATTAATTAATAGGGGATAGAAATTCAACTTTTGGTTTCATAAATTGAAGAAACTACCAGATGAAGAGACTCCTTTTACCAATGCAAGTCAACAGTCTCTGCCACTTAACAATCTTAGAGAATTGCCTAGAAGAGTAAGAAGTGTAATGATTTGCTCACTGTCGCACAGCCAATATGTATCAGAGGCAAGGAGGAAAGCCAGGTTTTCCTGACTTCTGGACCAGGTCTCTACTACTATACCACATTACTTCTCATCAATTAATTGAAATCATAGTAGAAACTGTCGGACTTGGCATCTGAGGATCTGGTTTCACATCCTGATTCTGAAGTTCACTACCTGTATGACCTTGGACAAGAAACTTCTCTTCTCTGAGGTTCAGTTTTCTCATCTGTAAAATAAGAGAGCTAAACTAGATAGACTCTAGGCCCCTTATAAGTCTTAGTCTATGATCCCATAATAGAGTGATCCAGTGAACTCTTTTTTGCATAGTGTCCCAGACTAAAATCATTATCTTTCCTTCAAATCTGCCCCAACTCCTGACTTCACCATTTCTGTTGGTGGTACCTTTGTTTCTCCTTCCTTCTAAGAAGCCACGAAGCAATCTTTAACAGTTCCCTCTTCCTTTCCATATTAAATTTATTTTGTCACTCCTATCTCTGAAATATTTCTTCCACTGGTTCCTTCTTTTCCCTCCCACTGCCTCTGCCTTATTTGAGGTCCTTCTTACTTCTCACCTAACCCATCAGTAATTTAGGAAGCATTATGGAGACACTCACTGAGTACAAGTCTCTATGCTAGGTGTGGGGTACTTGAAGATAACTCAATTGAGATTCTTACTGTCAAGGAGGGGAGGGAAAGAAAACAAACATGCTTTTAATGGAAGCCAAAGACATGTCTTGTCAAGTCTAACTTAAGAAAACTTTACAATATAGCTCCCTTAAGCAAAATCATTCTAAAAAAACTCACTGAACTAATGAAAAGATCTTCATCTCATTCACACGTGCCTTAGATATTACAAAATTGGTTTATCCAGGTACTTTGTAAGTCTTTATGTTTGTTATATATGCATTCTCATCTCTGGATCATTTTAAAGATATTAAACAAGGTCCTTAAATGACCCCTACATAATGGGGTTAAGGAGGATATACTTTTAGCGTTTCCAATAGTGACTTTTGGGGGGGGGCTGTATTTTCTTTTGTGTATTTTCTGTGCATAATTTCCCTAATGCCTACCTGGGGGTGAATTGAGTAAGAATCACCCCAGAAAAGTGTGATCTTCATTCCAGGAAGGACACACTCCCTTTGAAGTAGTTGTTCCATCTGGGGCTCTCAAACATGCCTGATCAGATAAGCATTCTATGCTATGTCAGAATTTCCTTGTCATCACATGTTCCTCATTCCAGTAAATAAGAACACTTGAGGTTAGAGGATGTCATGAGGAAAGGTGACAAGATATAGTACCAAATACAGAGGACCCAGATATATACCATACCACACTTCTTACCCTTACCTTACCACCACTTTCCTGTATTTCCCACAAGTCAGAGCATGGGCAGAGAACAAAGTAAACTCCCACACAAAAGGACACTCCTATTTGTTCTTTTTCAGTCTTATGGCATCTTGCCACTTCTGCATAATATTTCAAAGAAGCCAAACAAAGACTTAGATATCTGGACTTTGTGATTTAAACTTACTGAAGATAGTTAGGTATTCTTTTACTCTATCCTTTCTAATCTTGGGTTTCAACTCCCTGTTGTCCTTTCCCCTCCCCCACCCATATTCTACAGATGATACTTAGAAGAGAAAACAAAAGGGAAAAAATGGAGAAGGAAGAGAAGGAGAAGAAGGAGAAGGAGGAGGAAGAGGAGGAGAAGGAATTTTAATTTTTTAAAAATGAACATCTAGTGAATACTGGATCACAAAAGGCATTATTTTTGTTTCTCATACAAAATGAAGAAACTAAGATGAAAACTTGTTATGGTAATTGACCAATAGGTTTTAATTGAAAAAAACACAAACATTACAAAAGTCCCTTTTCTGGTACTGGCTCTACTTTCATTCATACCTATATGGTGAGAATACTCCTTATTCCCATGTTTCCTACAGATGTTCCCAAGCTTAGACCCTATCATTCCACTGGATTTTCTCTCTTCACAGTCATTTACAAATTCAATGGTCTTTTCTCCATCCTCATTTTCTCTGACCTTTTCTATGGCCTTTGACTTCGTTGGTAACTCACCTCCTTGATGCTATCTTTTCTATAGGTTTTCACCATACCACTCTTTTCTGGTTATCCTCCTATCTAGCTGACTGCTCCTCTTCTATCTCCTTCACTGGATTTTCTTCCAGATCATTCTCTTTTACCATGTGTGTTCATCAGGGTTCTGTCCTGGGCCCTCTTCTCTTCTGTCCTCTTTTCTTTTCCTCTGTTCTCTTCTCCATCTATACTACTTCACTTGATGATCTCATCAGCTCAAATCTACCTATCCTGTCTCCAATCTCTTTGTTGACCTCCAATCTCACATTTCCAATTGGACACATTTCAAACTAGATGTCCAGTAGACATCTGAAACTCAATTTGTCAGAAAGAGAACATATCTTTCTCCCTAAGCCCTCCTCCCCTCCTACCTTCCCTACTGCTATAGAGAGCAATAGCATCCTCTTGTTCTCTCAGACTTACAACCACGGAGTCATCCTTGGCTCCTCACTATCTCTCATCCCTTATATCCAATCTATTGCCATGGCCTGTTGATTTCATCTCTACAATATTTCTCAAATATACTTCATTCTTTCCTCTCACACTGCTATCACTCTAGTACAGGCCCTCATGACCTCAGGCCTGGTCTATTATAATAACTTTCTGGTGGGTCTGCTTCCTCAAGTCTCTCTCCACTTCAATCCACCTTCCATTCATCTAAAGTGATTTTCCTGGAACACAGATCTGATCATGTCATCTCCCCACTCAATCTCCCTATTCAATATGCTCCAGTGGTTCCTTATTGCCTCCTGACTCAAATATAAAATGCTCTGTCATTCAAAGACCTTCTTAAAAGAGCCCCCTCCTATCTTTCCAGTCTTTTCACACTTTATTCTATGCAACATACTCTTGGACATTAGCATCCTGGCTTTTCTATAAATAAGAAACTACATCACTTCATCTATCATCTCTGGGCATTTTCTCTGGCTGTTTCCCCCGGCCTTGAATATTCTCCCTCCTCAGTTCCACCTATGGATTTCCTTAGCTTCCTTTAAGTCCCAGCTAAAATCCCATTTTTTACTAATGATCTTCCCCAACCCCTCTTTATTCTGGTGTCTTCCCTCTATTAATTCCTGTTTACCCTGTATTCAGCTAGCTTTGCATAAATTTGTTTACATGTTGTCTATGCCATTAGACTGTAAAGTCCTCAAGAGCAGCAACTACCTTTTGCTTCTTTTTTGTTTTGTTTCCAGAATTTACCACAGTGCCTGGAACACATACAAGGTGCTATAGAAATGTTTTTTGACTGATTGATTATCTTGGCTCAGCCCACCAATGAGAATTTTTTTTTCTCTTAACATTTAGATCTTTATGTGAAGAGTATTTTGCAATATGTTTGTATAGTTCTTACACATGTGGACAGGTAGACTCTCAAGTATTTCATGCTGCCCATAGTTATTTTAAATGGAATTTCTCTTTATTTCTTTCTACTGGTTTTGTTGCTAATATAAAAAAAAAAGGTGATGATTATAAATGCCCCCATTATAAATACCCAAATTAACTACAAAAGGCATATGAAGGAAGACACTACCTGCATCCAGAGAAAGAATTATTAAATAAAAGTATATGTAGAATGATTTTACCCATATATGCCTATTTGTGTCTAATATTTGTGAATATTAAAAAAAGAAAAAAAGTTTACATGATAACTTTATCATATATTTGAAAGGAATGGCAAATTGTACATAACAGATTTGCAGTTTCATGTGCAATCACCTTTTTTTGTTATACTATGTTATGGAAATGCTTGCTTTATTTCATAAATTAAAAATAAATTAATACAATTTTTTTCAAAATTAGATATATAACTATGTATAAAACTTTGTAACTATATATTGTGTGCATACAAATACATATGCCTAGAATTTGATATGTTTGTGCATGTCTGTATGTATATATATACATATACACACATATCGAATTCTAGGCAAACTTGGAAGGAAGACATTGATTGGGTACAGAATGGGGAAGAGGAATCAAGAAAGACCTCTTATGGGAGGTAGAATTTGAATTGAGATTCAAAGGAAGTCAACAAAGCCAGGAGACAAAGATGAGGAAGGGGGATTGTGAAAGTCACTGGAGATAGCCAGAGAGAAGGATGGAGTCAAGAGTTAGATTTTGGTGTTAGAAGAAAAAAAATCAGAACAATAAAACTGGATTGCAGAACATGTAGAGGGCAGAGTGGTGTAAGGAAACTGGAAAACTAAGAGAAAATCAGATTATTCAGAGCTTTACATGCCAGAGTGTTTTATATTTAATTCTAGAGGTAATAAGGGGTTTATTGAAGGAGGGACTAGATAATGTGTGATACAATTAGACTTTAAGAAGATTATTTTGGCAACTAAATAAAGGATAGTCTAAAATGGACAGAAAATTGGTGAGGGAGATCAGCCAGAAGACTATTTCAATAGTCTAGGAATGAGAGTGATGAGGACCTGCATCAGGGTAGTGATTGTGTCAGAAGACAAGAAGACAAATATGAGACGTATTTTAGAGACAGAATCAAAACTCTTGGGAGCAGACTGAAATAAGGGAGGAGCATAAGGGAGGAGTTGGGATGAAACCTAGTGTTTGAAATTGAGTGACTGGGAGAATGAATGGTGGTTCCTTTTGACAGCATTAGGGAAGTTTTGAAAGGTGTGGATTTGTAGGGAAAGATAATGACTCGCCAGTTATTTGACATGTTGAGTTTGAGATGTCTAATAGTTCGCTGGATATGGAAGGCCAAAAGTCAAGGATGTTTAAACAGATCTAAGAATCAACTGAAGAGAGATAATAATTGATCCCATGTTTTCTGATAAGATCACCAAGTAAGATATAAGCACACAAGTAAGGTCACCAAGTATTTAAAGACAAAAGAAAGCACAGAACAGAATATTTGGGGGACACCCATAGTTTAGGGGACAGATACAGATCCAGCAAAAGAGAATGAGAAAGAGCAGTCAGACAGGTGGGAAGAGATCCAGGAGACAACTATGTCCCAAAAATCTAGGGAGAAAAGAGTATCAAGAAAAAGAGGATGATTAATAGGGTCAAAGCTAGAGTTTTCAACAAGGATAAGGACTGAGAAAAGGCCTTTACTTTAGAGATCATGATTAAGAAGCACTGGTAATTTTGGAGAAAGGAATTCAGCTGAATGATAAGGTCAAAAGCCAACTGCAGAGAGTTCAGAAGAGAATGAGAGGAGAGGAAGAGGAGGCAGTGATCATACAGAGTGTAGTCAAGGAGTTGAGTCACAAAAAGGAAGAGGGATGTGGAATGATAGCTGAAGGGAATGGATAGAACCAGTGAGGGCTCTTCAGGATGGGGGAGACAAGAGTATATTCAAAGGCAACAGGGAAGCAAGTCAGTAGACTGAAAGATCAAAAATAAGAGAGTGGGGAATGATAGAAATGGCAGCCTGCTGGAGGAAAACAGAATGAAATGGGATCACTCATGCATATAGAGGCATTTGCTTTGGCAAAGAGAAAGGTCACCTCTTTATGTGATCATGGGTGAAGGAGAAGAGAGTGGTGGACATCATTTGGGTGATGTGAGAAGAAGACAAAGAGAGAAAAGAGCTTTCAGTGAATGGCCTCATTTTTTTTTCAGTAAAGTATGAAGTGAGGTTATTAACTAAGGGTGGCATGAGAGATATCCAGGGATGGTTTGAGGGTGGCTGAAAAGGTTTGAAAAAGCTAATGTGGTGAATAGGATACCAAGTTAATTAGGATGATTGTATGAGGATTGTTTTGCAAATGAGGGCCCAGCTGAGGTCAGGAAACACAAAATTATAGTGGACCTTGTCAGACATAGTTGCATAACTTTCTGCAGTTTCATTCATCCCTACACATGTATAGGAATGCAGTAAACGGAGAAGTGATCCAAGGCTGAGGCTTGGGGCAAGATCAGCCATCAGATAAAGGGGCAAGTGACTCAAGAGAAGAGGAAAGTGTAGAACTGGTCAAGGTGAGAAAGAAAAAATCATGAAAGGGAGAAGGGTTGATGGTATGGAAAGAACTGAGGAATCATAGCAAAGGGGTTAGGGGAAGGTAGAGGAAACTGTGATCCATTATATTACGACACAACAAAAGAACTTCAGATTTCATGAATAAGAGAGTGGAACACATGTGACAGCAAAACCACAGGTATAAATACCCAGAAATCCAAAATTAAAGAGGTAAAGGGAGAAATTACTAATTAAAACTAAAATTTCCTAGTTAAGCACTGGAATTTCAGTCTCAGAATCTCCCAAGCAGGCAAAAGAGTCAGGAGTCATTGGAAAGTAGAGAAATTTTGGTGTTATGAGTTCATTTTAATTCAAAGACAAATCAGTGTATTACTATGTGTAGCTAAGGTTTATAGCAGAGATCATGGAAAATGAGTATATTTATGAAAGGTAAAGATAGAGTGTTTGAGAGAATATCAATATATATGTTGAAATCTCTTAGTGTAAGGGCAGGAGTGCAGGAGAAGTAAAAGACTGTGATCCATGTACTAAACTCATTGAGGAAGAAAGGAGAGTATCCTGGGGTCTGGGAGGAAATAGCTATCTGAATCTTCCTCAGGTGATGAATATGAATTCAATGAATTTCAAAGGAGGAGAGGTTTCTGAGTGAGGCTAGCTGTCAGAAATTTTGGAAATGGTGATAGGGAGCAAGAAATATTCAGAATCCCCCACCAGGAGCTGTAAGTGGGAGGGAGAGGAGAGACAGGAGTGAAAATGCAACTAGGACAAGAAAGTGAGGAATGTCCAGCACTGTGCCTCAAAATACTTTTAAAAAAATGTTTGAAGACTTTAGTGAAGTGGAGTGGCCCAAATTTAGCGCGCCTTTGCTCAAATCTTTGTTTAATTTAGTAGGACCTGCCAGAGTTTGAATTCCCTTGGCAATGCCTTGAGGAATACAAATTTCCCTCCATACCACAATGAGGTATTAGAGGATAACTTTAGTGGAGAGGCAGATAGAATTGCTGTATAAGACAGTGGAAAATCTCCTAGGTTTGGAATCACAGGTACAAATCCTAGCTCAACCATTTATTAACTGTATGAATTTGGGCACTATCTCTAATCCTCAGTTCCTTCCTTTATAAAATGAGAGGCTTGGACTAGATATATTCTGAGGTCTCTTCCAGCTACAAATCTATAATCACACACACACATATATATGTCTGCATATACACACATAGATGTCTCTGGGTATCTGTGTATGTATGTGTATATATACATATATATGTATATATACACACACATATATGTGTATATATACACACACATATATGCATATGTGTGTGTATATATACATATATGTATATATACACACACATATATGCATATGTGTATATGTGTGTGTATTTGAATTAAATCAAAATACAACATAAAATGTGTGTGTATATATTTACATACATATTCTTGAAAAGAGGTAAGTGGTAAAAAATTAATATCAATATATCTACAAATATGTATATTCCTATAGACTCTGAGGTATTCTTTTTTTTAACTTATTCAATTCAAATCAAGATGCTTTATTCATTGTTATCATCACATGTTGTTGTTCTCTTTTTTCTTATCTTCCCCCAGTATATCATCTTCACCACCATCTGATGCTTTTCATAGGCAACACTTATTGAAATCACAGATAATAGACTCAAGAGTTAGTCTTTCCCCTGCAGTTATCAAAAAACCACTATAGTAAAAGGTTGCCTTGACACTTCAAGGTAGTTGTTTCCTTAGTGAGTTGTGTCACCTCAGATTTTGAAACTGTCAAGTAGAAAGTCCTAGAGGGTTGGGCTGGCCATAAAACAAAATAAAATAGAATAAGGCAATTTGTGCCAATAGAAAACTCAGTGTTACAACATTTGTAAAATATGTTGGAAAACCTAGTGTTCACCATTAGTGAAACCTGTAGCCTAATTCTAGGTAATGTCTGTTTGATTACTACCTCAAACTCCATTTTGGATGATGATACAAACTCTGCCTCTGTGATTAAGTGTCTTTTCCCCTTCCATCTATCAACAAGTATTTATTAAATGGCTACTGTGTGCCAAGATGTGGTGGTTCAAAAACAAAAATAAAACAGGACCTTTGCTTAAGAAGCTTACATTTTACTGCTTAGTATAAGCATTCAAAAGTGAACTCATTTATTACCCAATCCATTCTCCAATAATCTTCCTTGCATGGAAACCTCCAATCTTTAGCCCCAACTGGGATGGAATCCTTCAGCTTTCAACATATAATATCACAGGCCTTTACCCATGACAGGTCCCAGGCACAGCATAATTCCTGAGTGCCAGAAATTTACAGTTACAACAGCAACAACAAATAGAACTGTCATGTTGATGCATAGTTATTTCCCACCTTGATATCCAATGCAATGGTTGAGAAAGTCTTGAATGGGAGAGGACACTGAATGTGGGGGAAAGGGAACAGCGGGCATGGAGGCCATCCCACTTTAAAGTTTCTCCAGAAAACATGTCTCTAAGAGATGTAGAACAGACCCTCTCCACAGTCTGAGCCATCCTACTTGTTCCCTCCCTACCCCCCACTTCAAATCTATTTAAAATATTCACATAAGTATAGCAATAAATCAATCAGTGGAAGACAGGTTTGTTACACAGGGGATGCAAGTCTTAGGTTTGAAGTTGAAGACAATTTCCATATTCAAGATGCTAATGCTTCTTTGCCACCTTCAAGAAGGTGCTACTTATTCTTATTTTGAGAGACGAAGAATATGCTGCAGGAGAGACCATAAATAAGCAAACTAGCAAGGGGAGATTCATTTTAATTAGGCAGTGAGTAAAAATAGAAATGTATAACCCTATAACTTGAGTCCATTTACTTAGGGATAAGCCAGAATAAGGCAAAGACCAATTACATAGAAAACCCTTCCACCCCCAAGGCTCCAGTGATTTAATTCGATGTTAAACCCCTCTGGTTAGGAATCCTCTATTTCTAAAGATCAGATATTACCAGAGAAGTTTTAACATGAGGAGGAAAGTAAAACATGTGTAGAGTAATTAGGTGTTTATGGGATAATTTCATAGGAGCGTAGCTTTAGAACTGGAAAGGACATAAGGTTGTGCCCAAACACCCCTCACTCTCCCCCACTGAAGAGCTGAGAACACTGGGGTGGAGAGGACTGAATTGCCCAAGATTGTCCCAGTAATAAGTGATTCAATCTGAATTGGAACTCTGGTCTTCTGGTCTAGAAATACTATCTAGAGGCAGCTAGCTGGCACAGTTGATAAGAGCACCAGGTTTCTATCTGGATTCAGAAAAATGGACTAAGAAAATCTAAGTTCAAATCCAGTTTCAGACTTGTAGTAGCTATGGACTCTGGACAAGTCACTTAACTTTTATATGCCTCAGTTTCCTCAACTATAAAGTGAGGGACATAATACCTCACAGGATGACTGTGAGGACCAAAGGAGATAATAGTTATAAAGTGCTTACTATGGTTGGAGTTGCTTAATAAATGCTTATAATCTACCATTTTTCCCCTCCAAATCCAGATATCTTTCCATCGCACCAGTTTGGGGAGGGACGAAAAAAATTTTCTCTCCTCTCCAAAAGTAAAACCTCACCTCCTGGCCTATCATTAGAACATGGGCTTTTAAGCTAGGGTCTGTGAATTACGTACATATACATATATACATATATATGCACATATATATACACACACGCATTCATACATACATACATATGTTTGGTTATATATATATATACATATATATATGTTTGGTTATATACTATATTTGGTTTCCTTTGGAACTCTTATTTGATTTTATTCATTTAAAAACATTACTCTGAGGAGTCTATAAAGGCTTTGCCAGACAGCAAAGGGGTCCATAATACAAAAAATTTAAGGACCCCAATGCATTAGGGACTCATTGATTGGTCAGAATATTAATTTTTCTCCAAATCTTAAAAAAAAAAAGCCTACTAAAATCTAAAGGGTAAAATGTAGAATGTAAGTTACTTCAGGGAAAACATTGTTCCCTTCTTTTCTTTGCCTACATAAAGGCAGATAGTATGCCAAAAGCAATGTTGGGCACAGACCTACAAAATGAGTTATTTGTGGATTAACTGAATTGCATTGAATTAAAAGGTAAATAAAACCAATGTTATATATATTATGTGAGTGATGATCTTAATATTTATTATCATTCCCATATTCAAGGTGTTAATGCTTCTTCATGTAGAAAGAGCTGCTATTCATTCTCTCCTTTTCATAAAACAAAAGCAAAAACCCCAGAATCTTCAGAATGGAAGGCCAAAAATTAGGCAAACTATTTAGAAATGAATCATTGATAATAAAGTGATTAACTTTTCAGCAAGAAAATGCTCTCCTGAGGTCCATGAAGTACATGCATGATAGAAGTTCTCACACAAGCAGATTTATGGATCTTTGAAGTATTGAATTTGCCTGAGACAGGTATCACCATGACCACACACTACCACTATATAGAGAATTAGTGAATTAGGTTAGTGGAGAAGAAAGGAGGATCCTCATATAATAGGATATAGAACTAAAATTTGTTTGAAGAGATGGAGAAAATGGATGACAGTTTGTTTCAACAAGGAACTGTGGATAAATCCCCAAGACTGACCTTAGTCCTCCGTTCTCTGGGAATCTCTCTGTCTCTGTCTCTCTGTCTCCCCTGATAAATTCCCCCCCTCACAAGTTCAATTAACATACGCATATGAATCCCAGATCAAAATTTGCCTTTTCACTCTCTCTTGAACTTCAGACTTATATTAATAATTTTCCATCAGACATTTCAAAATCAATCTTTGGGTACTGAAAATAATTGAACATTCTTTCCCATTCTTCCAATATTGTTATTGTACAAGATAGTTTACTTTAAAAAAAAGTTTCATTATAATTGATGATAAACTTAGATATCGTATGGCATGATTAGACTGGGAAATAATTCATGTCAAAATAGCAATCTGGTAAATGGTCTTTGTTTCCTTCAAATCACAGTACCCCCAAATGACATACAATAAGATTCATATATGTGTCCAGTTTGGATAACACAAATAATGTAGCACATGTAAACAGATCAAATTATATCTTAATCACCCATTTTGCAAGTAAAATAGGGTTCATATGCTTTCTTAATTAGAGGAAATTTAATTTCTTAGATTATGTTAGCTTTCTACTTGCATTGAAGAAAAAGCTATTTAGAGGATTCACTCATGAAACATACTGAGAATTTGAATAATTCGCACTCTCTTTGACACTTAAGTATAAAACATTTGAGAAAATAAAACTACAGAGAGATAAAACTTTAATTCTTTATCACAGAACCACACATCACTTTCTATATTAAGTGTATCATTGATGAATAGTCCATTTGTCCAAATCTAAGCTTGATTTAGTCAGTAGGGTTTTTTTAAAGAAATTATTTATTTAAAAACATGTATTCTATCTCCTTCTTATTGTTTGTTCCCCAATTAAACCCTTATAACAAATATACATAGATCTGTGAAACAAATTTCCACATTGGTCATGGCCAAAACTGCAAATCATTTCGCACTTTAAATCCATCATCTCTGGCAGGAGATGGATAGTGTGCTTCATCTTCAGTCCTTTGTCATCATGGTTTATCATTGTATCTCTAAGATTCAAAGATATTCAAAGTTGTTTTTCTCTATAATGTTACTGTTATGAACATTGTTCCAGTTTTGTTCACTTCATTCTGTAGCAGTTCATGTTGGTTTTCCAGTTTCATCTGACACTGTCCATTTCATAAATTCTTATGGCATGATAATAATTCCATCACATTCACATACCACAATTTGGTTAGTCATCCCCCTATGGTTGGGTATCTACTTAGTTTCCAGTTCTTTGCCATTATTAGAAGAGGTTGTTTAAATGTTTTTGTACATATACTACCTTTTCCTCTTTCCTTGATCTCTTTAGATTATATACCTAGCAGCGGCCTGCCATTACACTCTACAGCTGGGATCTGATTCTAAGTCTCCATATTATATAGCTTTATCCTGCTCAGTACCCAACCTATGAGTTGGCCACCTCTGACAAAAGGTACTAATGGTATTATGTAAGATGATTTAGGGTTGAGGGGAGAGTTTTGAAGTAGGCTATAGCTAGCCCAGAAATCCCTTCATCTCCAATGCAGTTCCTCTCTCTCCCTCCCAATACCATTACCTACCCTGCAGGCACCACATTCCAGTCTTCAGCTGGCTGTCAACTAATCCCTGATAATTGAGGTCTTGCCCGATAAGGATTTGGGGTTTGGGACTACCCCAGGTTATTTACATTTGAAAAGAGAACTCCAGAAGACAGAGGAGATTTCACACCTCAGTAGTCTCAGAAGGACAGAGAAGGGGGATGAGAGAGGGTGAGAGTAGGAGGAGACTGTCTCTGCTTCCCAGGCACACACTTTTTGACTAGCTATTTCTGAAAGGTGGCCCACTCTTGGCCAAGACCATCTTGTTTGGGCTTTTGTATGTTTAAATCTGATTGAACCACCGCCTCTCTTCCCCTAAGGGCCATTTGTTCTTTGAACAAATTCCATCTTCTTCCATATTTGGGCCAAGAGCCCCTGTTGCAGGTTCGAAGCCAGTACATTCTTGACTGATAATTTCAGACACCAAAATCCTTTCCCCTACCAGGTTGATTAGCCTAAGGGAAGAAGACAGAATTTCTGAATGGACAACCTCTCCAGGAGCCAAATAATCCTCTCTTATGAAATATTTTCTTAGTTCTTAAGGTTCAAGATAAGATCATTGAAATGATGAACAATTTCGGATGTTGACAGCATGGTGTTAAAGAGATTGGGGGAGGATAGGCAGGCCAAAATTTGTTTTGCTGGCTTTGAATACTGTGAGAAGCTGAAAAGTATAATTCCTAACACTGACTGTGTGTGGGAACTGAGAACAGAGTGACATCTTGGTGCAAAGCTCAGATACTCAAGTGCTCAGAAGTAATTAAGGGACTGTTATATGCTTTACCAATATTACCTCATTTGATCCTCACAACAACCCAGTAAGGTGGGAGCCATTTATTAGTCACATTTTACAATTTGAGGAAATTGAGGCAGAGAGAAGCTATCTGATTTGCCCAGGGTCACAAAGCAAGTAAGTATATGAACCAGGATTTGAACTCAGATGTCTTCTTGCTTCCAGTGCCCCTATCCACTGTGTCACCTAGCTGCCCCTTTAATGAAGCCCTTAACATCATTAATATGGAAGTTCCCTCCAATAGAAACAAACAAACAACAGCAACTGATTTTGTGTTTTCTATGAGCAGCCCATGTAATGATTTGAGAGGCTCCCACCGTTCTCCTGACCTCATGAGGACGGGCTATCTATTGTTTATGTCTTCTCCTTACCCTGGGCATAAGCCATCTTTTTCTTTGATTACACGTTCACGTTTTCATTGACTCCATTTCTCCTTAGACTTTTATTTATTATGTTACAGCCTGCTCATTCATGGAGTCAGGTGGACTGTGGATCTCATGCTATACTTAGGATCGCAAAGATTCTATTCTGGATGCTTAGTAGCTGTATCACCATGGAGGAGTCATCTAACTTCTCTCATTCATAATATAATAATAATGATAGCACCTGCTAGGTTCTAGGCTCTGTGTTTGGTATGTTGTAGTTATTATAGCATTTGATTCTTACAAGAACTCTGCAAAGTAACTGTTATCATTATCTCAATTATTTGGAGGGGGGAACAAGGCAATTGGGGTTAAATGATTGGTCCAAGGTCATGCAGGTAATGTCAAGTGTCTGAGGCCAGATTTGAATTCAGGTCCTCCTGATTCCAGAGCTGATGCTCCATCCATGTGCCACCTTGCTGCCCCCATTTTTATGGTTGAGCAAACTGAGGAAAACAGAGGTCAAGTGATGTGCCTCAGGTCACATAGCTAGTAAGTGTCTGAGGCTGGATTCAAACTCCAGGTCCAATGTCACTTAGCGACCTCTATAAAATAGTGATAATAGCCTCTATGCCCTAAAGTTGTTATGAGGCGTAAGTGAGAGTAAATGTATTTTACAAACCTTAAAACTCTGTAAAAGTTATTATTAAGTTTTAATTCTTCATAGATTATGGTATGAGACAGCTAGATGGTGCAATGACCCCAGGGCTGGAGTCAGGAAGACGCATCTTCCTGAGTTCAAATCCTGCTTCAGACACTTACTAGCTGTGTGATACTGGGCACGGCACTTAAACCAATTTGCCCAAGTTTCCTCATCTCTAAAATGAGCTGGTGAAGAAAATAAAAGAAAACATTTTAGTATCTTTGCCAAGAACTTCCCAAAAAGGAGTCACAAAGAGTCAGATATGACTGAAAGAAAAGACTGAAGAACAAAAAAAATATTGTATTCCACACATGTACTGGTATTCAAATTGTTATTAAAGATTGCCCTGTATTTCTGGGAGAAGTTTGGATGCTTGAAAGAACTTTGTAGTCTCCTAAGGGCAATACAGTCTTTCTTCTTCCTATTTAATTTTGGTTTAATTCTAAGGTTGTCATAAAGCACTTGACTTGACATAGGAAGACATGAATTTGAATTCCACTTCAGAAATTTACTAGCTATATTTCCTTGGGCAAGTCACTTTCTCTGCCATTCAGTTTCCTTCTCTTTAAAATGAAGGTGTTGGATTTGAGCTCTAAGGTCCCTTTTACCTCTAAATCTATACGTCTGCGACCTGTTGGCCATTTATACTGATACTGCTGTTAGAGAGGAGAAAGTAGGAATCTATTGAGTGCCTACTATTTGCCAGATACTATGCCAAGTGTTGTATAAATATTTTATTTGATCCTCACAACGACTGTGTGAATGAATGACATACTGTTTGCATCACAACTGGAATATTGCATATCCTCTGAGGAAAGAGGATCTGGGTTTGATGCCAAGTTCTGCTCCTTATTATCTAAATGTCATCTGGGAAAGCAATTTCCCTCCCTAGGCCCTGATTGCTTCCTCTCTAAAATTATGAATCACTAAATGACATTGAAGATCTCTTCCAGCTATAAATTCAAAATATGAAAATCGTCATTGAATTAGGTAGGAGTGGATATATAGGAATTCAACTTTTCACAATTGTAAAAGAGGATTAAAAAAAAGGGGAAGGGAAAATATAAAGATCCCTTTTCCTCACAGCATTTTTTTTTTATTACTTTGGTATTACTTGGTATTAAAAAAGTTTTTGTCTTTACCTTAAAAAAAAGTTGTTGTCTTAAGAAAATTTAATGTCTTTGATTCTTTTTATATCATAATCCTTTCCATATCTATTCTCCACTACCACTCAATGAACTCTCCTTTATAATGTCAAATCAACCCAATGACTTTGTATAATAATATATTTATTTCCCCATAGTCCCACACCTCTCTACTGAAAGGAGGGAAATGTCTTTCTGTTCTTCAGGGCCAATCACTCAGAGTTCTATTTAATTTTAAATGTATTTTCCTTTATGTTGTTGTAACTATATGTACATACATATATACACATATATGTATATACATACATACATATACATATTGTGTAGAATATATGTATGTATATATATATCACACATATACATACACGTATCTATATATAACATACCAATATTTATATATGCATATATAAAATATTACATATATATATAAGTTCTATTTTCTTCATTTTCATCAATTCATATAAATCTTCCCATGATTCTCTGAATTGTTAGTGAGGTGAGGAGGGGGTAGGATAGCAGAGCATAGACCCACACTCTTTGTAGGCCTAAGAGGGCCAACAACCTTTATTACATTTAGAGACCACCATTACTTCAGTCATACCTGCCCTTATCTTTGAGGGCAAATTTTTACATTTTTTCTTAACCCAGGGACTTGCACATGCTAGGTGTTTAACAAATGTTCAAGTGAATTGAATAGACATTTACGGTTGCCCGTGAGGTGGCAATGAGTTAGTTGTTTCATAGTTCAAAGGGATTCAATTTTATGTTCCAAGTTTGCAATAAAATTAACCATCGGTCTGAATGTTAACCCTTCTCTTCTCTCCTTGGAAGTTGACCTGATGACCCCTCTTGCTTCCTCCAGCTCCCTAGACTATGGCTTGTCAGTTCTGTTAATTAACAGGACCCAACTGTTTGATTTGTGGCTTCCCTCTTCCCTTCAAAGGCATAAGAGTCTGAAAGGGGAGTACTTTCCAAGTTACCTACCCTGCTGACTAGAAGCCTGACAAGTAGTAACTAGAGTAACTAAGGAAGCCTCCAAATACTTCTTGGGAATAATTTCCTTAAATAGGCACCTGGGCAGCAGGGGGCAAAGCAGTATCTTCCGGGCCCTGCCAAGTAAAGCTGCAAAAAAAACTCCACTTTTGACCCTTATGTCAGCAGCAATTGAAAAAACAAAGGCCAGAGAGGTTAAAGGCTAATTGCTAGAAGGAATGTGGTCTGATGGCCTAGAGTCTTTTTAAGGCCCAAATGGGGGAAAATTTGAGTTGGGAGATTAATTGGGTGAAAAGCATTGGTACCTTGACATTCAAAAGGACACCCTCATTAACAAAATTCACAGGCTTCATGAGTAATGGAAAGCAGAGGTTCAGTTTGAAGTAGGTTCATATCTGTGGCCAAAATAATAATACTAATTCTTTTAGATATTCAAGTAGAGACTACCATTATTTCTGTTTATTTCCTTCTCTTGCTCTCTCTACCACTACCTTTCCCTCTTTTTCTTTTCTCTCTTTTTCTTTCTCCCTTTCTCTGTTCTTCTTTCTTTCCTTCTTTCCTCTGTCTCTATCTTTTTCTTTCATTTTCTCTACCTTTCCTCCTTCCTGTCCTCTAATTTTTAGCAAAATTTCCTTACATGATTGGCTAAATTGTGTCTTTGCAAATTCATCCCATTGCTCCTGGTTCTGTCCTCTGGTGCTAAATGCAACAAATCTAGTATCTCCTCCACAAAGTAGCCTTCCAAATATTCGAAAATAGTGATCAGTTCCCTCTTATATCTTTTCTTCTTTATGCTAAACACTTCCATTTTCTTTCTTCACAAATATAAAGGCAGACCTAGGTAATTGGAAAAATACTGATTGCTCATGGGTAGGTAGAACCAATATAAGAAAAACGTCAATTCTACTTAAATTAATGTATTTATTCACTACTGTATCAATCAAAGCCCTCCAACATGCTATAGAACTGTAAACATAATGGCAAAATTTATATCAATGAACAAAACGTCAAGAGTAAGAAAAATAACAAAAGTAGGAAAGAGAGGAATGAATGAGAAACATGTCTCAAAGAATACTAAAAAGCAAAAGCAGTAAACATTAAAATAATTTGGAGAAAAGGAGAGGGAGGGAGAAAGAGAGACAGAGAGAGAGAGAGAGAAAGAGAGAGAGAGAGAGAGAAAAAGAGAGAGAGAGGAGGGAGTTGGTCAGTTTAGGTATACAATATAAAGAAGCAAACAAACACAGTAGCACTGTGTTTGATAGACCCAAAGATCCTGATTACTAAAAACTCCTGGTAAATCTGAAGAGTAAAATGGCAGAAAATTAGGTTTAGACTAATAACTCATACCAGGATAGACCACCTACCAAGATAATCTCCAAACATGAACAAGGCTTATCGCCATAAACAAAATATAGTAGCATGAAAGAAATTATCTTTCAGATTTATGTATGAGGAAAGACTTAGTGACATTTAAAGATAGAGAGGATTGGGGGCAGAACCAAGATGGTGGAGTAGAAGGATGGACCTGCTCTAGCTCTACTCCCATAGCCCTTAAAATATTTGTAAAAAATGACTCTAAACAAATTCGAGAGCAGCAGAAGCCACAAAGCAACAGAGTGAAGGAGATTTCCAGTCTAAAACAGCCTGGAACGTCAACAGGAAAGGTCTACCACACTGGGCTCACAGTGGAGCACAGCCCAGCCTTGGCTGCCCCACAGGACTGGAGTAGGCTTCAGGGTGTGGAATCACAGGCAGAAGCTGCAGCTCCCAGATTTCTCAACCCACAAAAGCCAAAGACACCTTCAAAGGTCAGTAAGAAAGCTCTTTCACCTGAGTGAGAAAGGAGCCCAAGCTGGTCCCAGCTCTGGCCCCAGGGCAACAGCATCCATTTCTGGAGCCCCTAGCCTAAAGATCCTGGAGGAGTGGAACAGCTAATCTGCATGTCAGTCCTGAACGGCAGTTCTGGGGTGAGGAGGAGCACTGGCGTGATGGAGCTAGTGGAGGCTCTGAAGAGGGAATTCTACTCATAGATCCTGGGCAGAAAAGAGTGCTTGTGATTGCTCACAGAACAGAGTGCAGGCCAGGAGAGGAGTAAACTCTTCTCCCTTGATTATGCCACCTTGGAGGAAGTGAGAACTCACAGATCCCTAGAGTATACCCTCCACTTGACAAAGGACTCAAAAGTCAACTAACTGGCTGGGAAAATGCCCAAAAAAGAGGAAAAATTAAGAATATAGAAGGTTACTTTCTTGGTGAACAGGTATTTTCTTACATCCTTTCAGAGGAGGAAGAACAAAACACACCATCAGAGGAAGACAAAAAAGTCAAGGCTTCTTCATCCAAAACCTCCAAAATAAATATGCAATGGTCTCAGGCCATGGAAGAACTCAAAAAGCATTTTGAAAATCAAGTAAGAGAAGTGGAGGAAAAATTGGAAAGAGAAATGAGAGAGATGTAAGAAAATCATGAAAAGTGAGTCAACAGTTTGCTAAAGGAGATCCTAAAAAATGCTGAAGAAAACAATACCTTTACATATAGACTAATCCAAATGGCAAAAGTGGTTCAAAAAGCCAATGAGGAGAAGAAAGCTTTAAAAAGCAGAATGGGCCAAGTGGAAAAGGCGGCTCAAAAGCTCACTGAAGAAAATAGTTCTTTAAAAATTAGAATGGAGTAGATGAAATCTAATGACTTTATGAGAAAACAAGAAATTATAAATGAAAATAGAGAGGATTGCACAAGATAAAATGAACAATTTGAATTATGTAAAATTTAAGTTTTTACATAAAGTAATGTAGTAAAAATTAGAAAGGAAATTGGAAATTGATTAAAATCTTTTGAATTAGTTTCTCTGATAAAGGTCTCATTTACAAGTCATATAAGGAACCAATTCAAATTTGTGAGACCTTCTCCAATACAAAGGATATGAATAAGCAGTTTTAAAAGAAGAGATTCAGGCTACCAACAATCCTATACAAATTTTCTAACTCACTAATAATTAGAGAAAATGAAATTTTTAAGGTCCTGTTTCATACCAGTCAGACTAGCAAAGATGACAGAAGAAAAAAATAAAAGAAACATGGTGGTACCATAGAAAAGAAGGCACATTAATGGACTGGTGGTGGAGCTGTGAATTTGTCATCATTCTGGAAATCAATTTGTGACTGTGCTTAGAAAGTTGCCAAACTATGCATACCCTTTGCCTAAGTTATACCACTATTGACCTATCCCTCAAGGAATTCAAAGAAAGAAGAAAATGATCTATATTAAAAGTATATACTTGTAGCACCTTTTTACATGATATTCCAAAATTGCAAACTGAAGGGTCAATCTATTGGAAAATGGATAAACAAAATCTGGCATACAGATATAATGTAACATTATTATGCCATCAAATATGATAAAATAGACAATTTTAGAGGAAACTAAGAAAGTTTTTATGAACTGAGGCACAGTGAAGTGAATAAAACTAGAATAATTCATATGATGGTATTGATATTAGGTGGGAAATATCTTCAAAAATCTAGAACTGAGATCAACACAATAATAAACCACATGTCTAAGAAAACAAAGATGACACCCACCTCCTTCAAGAGAGGTAATGAGTTTAAAATGTAGAAAAAGTTACAAATTTGAAAAAAAAGGTTAATTTGGGTATTTATTTTTCTAGACTATTTTTTATATCATGGAATTTGTTCATTTTAAATTTGTTCATTGGAAGAGGGATAAAGACAGGGATAGTGGAGAGGACAGCTTATGTGTGTGTGTGTGTGTGTGTGTGTGTGTGTGTGTGTGTGTGTATATATATATATGTATATATATATAACTTGAAAAAAATTTCAAAGAAGGAAAAAAACTAGACCAAGTTCCTTCAAATGTTCTTCATATGACATAGACTCAAGGACTTTCACCATCTTGGTTGCTTTCCTCTGGACACTGTCCAACTTATCAACACCCTTCTGCAATAATGGTGTCCAGAAATGAACATGGTGTTTGAGATGATGTCAGAACTAAGTGACCTTTGAGATCCTTCCCAACACTAAATCTGTGATCCTAAGTAACAGCATCAGCTTTCAAAACTTGACCCTCTAACCTCAAATCCAGTGTTCTTTTCATTATGCTGTGATGTGATATAGAAGTCATTAGGATCAATTTGATCTTTTCCCTAACTATAGTCTCCCAATATAAAGATCAATGGCTGTTATTTTGGGCTGTTGAAGTATAGAACACTTCTAGTTTCTGAAATGTCATTTCATTACATGAAAAATGGGAGAGGAGAGAAGCGATGCTGATAGAGATGTTATAGATAGGTTTTTAGCTCATCATGTATGTCTTAATTGTCCTGCTTTTCCAAAGGAAGATGATGCCCTGGCTCCTGGAAATTAATCCCAGACTATCAGTGGGTGGAGCTTGGTTTTAATCCATCAATAAATATTGATTTGAGGTCAAGTTCGAAGTAGTGTCTTAGCAGATGAGGAGAATTTAGTTCTCAGAATCCTCTGAGTGCTTTTCAAACCTTACATGCCCTATACTTCCTTTATTCCTATTGGTCTGAGGGCAGAATTAGTCTTAACAGATAGATTGCAGATAGGCAAATTTCTGTTCAATACAAGCAAAAACAAAAATAATAAAAAAAATCTTTCCTAATAGTGAGAACTATCCCAAATTGTAATGGGTTGCTATAGGAAATTGTACATGTTCTGTGTCCAAAAGTCTTCAAATGGAATTTGAGTGACCACTCATTTGAGATATCTTAGAGAGAATGATGGGTTAGGTATGGACTGGGCTTCATGACATATAATGAAGGTTCTCTAGTTCTGAAATTCTATAATTATTCCCAGGTCCCCCCAAACTGATCAGTTTAGTACAATTTACAAGTGGTGGATGGGATAGGAAAAATTGAACATTGAAAACATAGTCATGAGGTCTTCAGGTGCTTCAAATCAGAATTAAGATGACATGGAAGAAATTATTCATAATAAAAGAAATATATGTACATATATATGTATATATATATAAAACTCTGAGGGTTTACCTCATGTTCAGAAAACTAGCAAGGATGAATAAAAAAAAGAAATAGTCAAGAAGTTATGGAAAAGCAGTCACACTAATACACTGTTTTGTTTGTGGCTTCATCTCCTTTTCTCTCCCAAATTAGAAGTACTGATACCACTCATGAATCTGATCTTACATGTGATTCACCCCTCCTTATATAGCTCTTGGGGGCTTAATGTATTGGTGCTAGACTTACTCTAGCACCACAATTGGCTTTAGCAATCCTGTAGCTTAGAAGTTGTGAACCCAAGAGATCCATCAGCTTCAATCTCCCCTAATAATGAATTACATGTGTGTCCCCATACCTGGCACACATTAATACACTGTCGGAGCTGTGAACTGATCCAACCATTCTGGGACGTAATTTGGAATTACACTAAGAAAATGAACAAAATATTTTTATCCTTTGAATCAAAGATCCTATTAGGAATATACCTCAAGAAAGTCAAAGACACAAAGGTCCAAAATATAATCAACTATTTATAGTACTTTATAAAGAACTAGAAACAAAGAAAATGCCTATTAAGCTGAGAACATATAAACAAATTATGGCACATGGATATGGTGAGACATAATTATGTTCTAAGAAACAATGAATATAAAGAAAGCAGGAAAGCTGCATACAGTAAATGCAGAGCAAAGTAAACAGAACATACACAAAGACTGTGACAATGCAAATGGAAAGAGTGAAACTGAATGCTTTGTAATTATAATGAATAGGTTTGTCCCCAAAGGAGAGAAGAAAGAGAAAATAAACCTCCTCGCCTTCTTTGCTGAGGTGGGGGACCAAGGGTATGGAACATGCCAGGTACTGATTTACTGTGAGACTTGATACATAGTGATGTGGGTAATTTTGGTTTAACTGATTTTTTTTGTTTGTTTGTTTGCTTGTGTTCCTTTGCTTTTCTTTTTAAGTTTTTGTTTTCCTGGGTAGTGAGAAGAATAGGAAGGAAGGAAGGAATGATAAAGCATCTATGAAGCAGGTACTTCCTGTCTATGTACAATTTTCCTAGAGCTAAGCACTAGAAATACAAATGCAAATAAGCAAAACAGCCCTTGCCCTCAATAAATTTATATCTGGGGATAATTTTAATTAATTAATTATAAAATTATAAATACATTAGAAAATTTAATTTATTTAAATTAATAATTTTTTAATTCATAAAGGAGGTCCACAAAAAGGAGAGGGGACCTGTCTTCAAGATCAGTCTGGAAATCTCCAGGGAGTGAGGAGAAAGTCTGATTCCTGGACAGATAAAGAAATACTTCATCTATCAGAGGACTGGCACTTAGGAGATTAGTTCAGGTGGTTCCAGAGGGACAGGGTCTAGGATTATGGCCAGTGTGAAGGCAAAATAGTCTAAAAATGGCATAGAAATGAAATTAATATTTTTTTAAATAACACAAAAGTATAATTTCATACAGAACTTCATTCAATATGAGTAACAATGACTTCAATGAATCAGTCATCAAAAATATATTGAAGTCCAACAGTCCAAGGCAGAGTATTAAGTACTCTGGGAAATACAAGCTAGTATCCTGGTTTCTACCTTCTGGGAGCTTGCTGGAGGAGTTAAAGAACGGGTTGATAGCATTCATAGCAAGCTTCATGGAGGAGGTGGAACTTGAGACTCTCTGAAAAATGAGTAGGATTCAAGTAAAGAAAGTATTTCTGCTTTTAGGCAGGACCTCCTTGTTATTTTCCTTTTTTTTTTTTTTTTGAAGGTTTATGGAAGCTGTTGGGATTAAGTGATTAGTCTGGGGTCATACAGTTAGGTAGTGCAGTGGATAGAGCTCCAGTGCAGGAGTCAGAAGGACCTGAGTTCAAATCTCACTTCAGACACTTGACACTCACTAGCTGTGTGACCTTGAGCAAGTCTCTTAATCCCAGTTGTCTCATCCTGGGTTATCTCCAGTCATCCTGATGAATATCTGGTCACTGGATTCAGATGACTCTGGAGGAGAAGTGAGGCTGCTGACCTGCATAGTACCCCCTCACTCAAAAAAACAAAGTCAAGTGCTAGTCATGTCATCATTTCTCTGATGGCATGGTCTTCTTCGGCAATGAAGAATGAACACACAGATAGCCAGATTTGACCCCAGTGACTCCAAAGTCAGTTCTCTATCCACAGTACCACCTAGCTACCCCACTTCCATGTTATTCTAAACTCTATAACCCTTAGCTTGGAGGCACTGATGAACCTGCTTAAGTTGACAAGTGAACCTATAAAGATCTAATTATTCTACAGATCTTTAGCCATCATAGTCATGGACATGTGTCCTGGACATGAAATAAAGCCTATCTGTGAAGTAGTATGAAGAACTGTGTGCCAGTTAATGAGGTCCTCTGAAACAGCTATGGGACATGTTACCATATAAGTAATTGCAAGGAAAGAAGGCTTCAGACCAGGATGTAGGCATCTCCATAATGCTCAGTGCCTTCAAATACCCCAAGATGATAGCAACAGATGGATAACAATACCTACCTTGCTGTGACAATCCAATGAAGTAATATTTGTAAAATGCACAGTACTTGCCACATAGCAGAAGTGTAATAAATTTTAGTCCCTTCTCTTCTTGCCTTTTCAATGTAGTGAAGACCCTAATATCAGTATTTTTTTCCTTTCTTTTCCTTCCCAGTCCAGTCTTCCAAACAATCAATCCATCAGCCAATCAATATTTATGATTCCCTACTTTAACCAAAGATCTTTGTCTTTCTCTGTATATTTTAAAGAATAAAAAATAATCAAAATGTGTTGTCTTCTAACAATAGCTTGCATTGACTTTTTTTTGTGGTTTGCAAAGCCATTTACAAGTGTTATCCCATTTTGGTCATATTACATTCATTCATTTGTTCAATGAGTATTGATTAAAGCACCCAACTCCATGTCAAACATTGTCTGGGGATACATAAGCAAAATTTAAAAGAAATCACTCTCTACCCTCAAGGAGCTTATATTCTAATGGGGGGGAAGGAAGCAACCTACACACATATAAACAATATAAATATGTAGAAAATAATAAAAGGTAATTTGGAGGGGAATCACAAGTGTGTATGTGTGGGGGAGGGAGGCAGAAGTGGGAATCGAGAGGTCTAGTGTAGGACTTGGCCTATCCCTGAAGGAAGTTAGAGATTCTAAGAAAAGGAAACAAAGAGGGAAGACATTCTAAGAATGCAAATAAATGGAAACAGGAGATGAGATGTTGTGTATAGAAAATACCAAGTCAGCCAACTTGACTGGTAAGGTAAATATAAATGCTATTTTACAGATAAGTGAACTGAGTATCAGAGAGGTTAAATGCCTTCCTTGTGGACATACTGCTATTAAATGGCTAAGGCCCAGTTCAAACCTAGATTTCTTGACCACTTCAAGTGGTGCACTCTCCATGCACTACTCTCTATTACAAACATACTTTTTCCAACAGGGTCAAGAAAACCACATGATACCAGGCTCCTGGGTTGATATTTCAGGAAAGGAATTTCCCCACTTCTTGATCTGTAAAGCAGTGCAATAAAGTGAAAGAAAGAGAGGTCATCAATGATCTTTTAATTGCTAAATTATAGGACTTTTTCTCAGGCCATTCTGTTTCTCCTCTCTATAGCACTTAACATGATTGAACCCACTCCTCCTGGGTGCTCTTTTCTCTATAAGTTTTTATGACATCATTCTTTCCTGTTTCTCCTATAATCTGACTGGCAGCTCTTTCTTAATTTGGGGGGCTAAATCATAATCATTTCCAACCCCATCTGTGTTGGGTGGACCCAAGGCTCTGTTCCATGTTTCCTCTCTCTATATATACTGTGTTTCAGTTATATCATCAACACCCATGGGTTCAAGTATTGCCTCCCATATCTCTATTATATTTATTAGTATTTTTTTCTAGTCTTACATCAATAATAGCATGCTGGATTCAGCAACTGGATGTCTTGGGTAGCCATGTCAAATTCAACATGTCCAAACAGAATTCATGACACACTGAAAAAGAGCGCTGGACTTAGAGTCAGGTAGACACAAGTTCTAACCTCCTCAAACATTTAGTAGCTGTGTGACATTAAGCAAGTCACATAACCTATTTCAGCCTCAGTTTTCTCATCTACAAGATAAGGACCATACTAGTACCCATTTACAGAGTAGTTGAGAGCATCTAATCAGTATCTATAAAGTCAAGTCAAACATTTTTTTAAAGTGATTACTATGTGTCAGAAACTGTGCTAATCTCTGGGAATGCAAATACAAATAGAAAAAATTTTCTTGCCCACAAGGAATTTATTCAGTTAAAAAGGTGGAAGACAACACATAGAAGGGTGCTGAATGATAAGGGAGGAAGGAAAAGTTACCTACACATTCACTCACTGACATGGTGGAGAAAGTCCAGAGAATTAGGAGGGAAGTCCAGAGAGAAATGAAGATATTGGTATTTTCCTTAAAATGGAAGTTCTTAGAGGAACCAGCAAGGGAGAAGAAAGATCCACAGGGGCAGAATGTTCTTCCAATGTGAAGTCCAGGGGTAGAGTGAGCTTCTAGGGTGAGGATACTTCTGTGGCATGGTAGGAAAAACCCAGAGTCAGTAGTGGTAGCTAAAGAGGAAGGAAATGATCTACAAAGCTTAGAAGGCAATGAAGCACTATAGAAAGGTGAACTCTCATTATTATTTCTCCCTAATCCTTCCATGCCTTCAAACGTATCTATTTTTGCTGAAGACACTGCTGTTCTTTCAGTCTTCCAGATTCACGTTCACAAACTCAGTCTTCCACTTCTTGATATCTCATTTCCCATAATCAGTCAGTTGTCTAGTCTTACAATTCTATCTCCAATAATCCAATAAACATTCATTAAATGTCTACTATGTGCCCTGCACTACACTAAGTAGTAAGGATACAATTAGTAAAAAGAAAGATAATATCTGCTCTCCAGAAGCTTATAATCTAATGGAGGGAGAAGTTGCCCAAAAAGAGACAGCAAAGTATGGAGTGGCACCCAGTGTGGGGAGCACTGGTTCCATGAAGTTAAAACTAGGTAGGACAGCAGATGCAGAGCAGGGTGAGCCTGGAAAGTCCAAAAGTTTCTGCCCTCTGTTAAAAAAAAAAAAAAAAGGCATTGAGAGGAATCATTGACACAGCCACCACTTTTTATCCTGGACTCTCAGATTCCAGTGTCTCCTCTTCAATCTGTCTTTGATACATTTGTAAAATTAATCTTTCTGTAATATTCTCTAACCATGTCCTTCACTTGATCTAGAAACTTCACTGACTCCCTATTACTTCTGGGATAAAACCCCAGTGCTTTCACTTGTATTTCAAAACCTCTGCAGCCCCGCTCCAGTATCCTTTTGGAGGCTTAGTTCACATCGTTCCCTTTCATGCACTCTACATTCCAATCATCCAGGGGTGCCTAAGTTGGGAGCCTATCTCTGGCTTCTGTGTTTTTGCCCATTATGTCCTCCCATGCCTTGAATATGTTTTCTCGACAGTTCTGCCTCTTAGAATCCTGAATTTCGTTGAAGATTGTTCAGTTTCTCCATCCTATGGGAAACTCTTCCTGATCTCCCTATGTTTATAATTGTTGTCATAGTTATTGTTAATGCTTGTATTCCCTCCTGCCTTGAATTATCATGAATATTTGTATCTGTTTATATTTTGCATCCCTTTGGTAAAATGTGAACTCCTTGAGGGTAGGATTTTTTTTTTCCTTTTGTCTTTGTGTCTCAAGTACTGTCTTGTACTTATTAAATGTTTGTACTGAAAAGGAGGGGAGAAAAAGAAAGGCGAGGTAATAATAGATGGCAGAGGAGAGAAAAGCAGAGAAGAGGAGAGACCATTAGAGGATAGAGGATCAGAATGTTTGGATCATAGATTTACAGATGGAAGGGGCTTCAAAAGTAATATAGGAGGGGAAGATAAGGGAAAAGAGGAAAGAGAAGTGGGGAGAGGAGAGGAGAAAGGAGGGGAGGGAAGGAAAAAAGAGAAGAGGGAAAGGAGAGGAGAGAAGAAGAGAGGAGAGAGGAGGGGAGGGGAGGGAAAGGGAAGGACATCTTTTCAAGTCAGATTTTTTTTTAATCTTAGGTCCATGAGCTTTAACAAAACTACATTTTGGTAACTGCATTTCAATAAAATTGGTTCCTTTTGTAATTCTTTATATTTTATTTACGTATTTAAACTATTCAGAAAAGGATTCACTAGACTGAGTTCACAGCACGGAAAAAGGTTAAGAACTCCTGTTCAAAGTGAATGTTCTGAGATCACATTTCATTCTATGTATACACTTAGTGACATATCAGAAAACCTCTTCCCAGAGGCAGTTTTCTCCCCACTTGTGACTATGTTGAAAGATCAGACATACGTTTTCAATGAAGTCACAGAGGATCATGGAATGCTGGCAGCAACAGCTGGTGGGGTCTGAGTTCCCCCCAGGCAGTTTAATCTCTTGGTCTCTCTCATAGTGAACACAGACAGAGAAAGGTAAAGGAGCATTAAAAAAAAGTCCCATATAGCTTGTAACAGCTGCTGCTATTACTGAAAGCCAAGAATGGAGGGAAGAAGAAAAAAAAACCCACACCCTGGGATAAAAGTCAGAATTGTTATCAGCAGCTCTGGTGGCCAGAGCCTGCATTCCCGAGGGAATAGAATTTCCTTTGTGGAATGAGATACCATAAAGTTTCTAAGGCTAAGCAAGCTTACTTGATGTGAACTCTGAGAGTGGAGGGCCTGCCTCCAATCACAAGCCTTGTCAGCCCAGCTCGGGATCACTTGTGAGACAGACACAGTCCTTGTGATTGGTAACAGGAGAGGGGACAATTAGTGGGACAAGGAAACCTAACAGTCATTAAAAGAATGGAAAAACATAGGGAGGCCTGCAC
Organism: Notamacropus eugenii; assembly: GCF_028372415.1. Lineage (NCBI taxonomy): Eukaryota > Metazoa > Chordata > Mammalia > Diprotodontia > Macropodidae > Notamacropus > Notamacropus eugenii. The sequence goes on from NC_092875.1 coordinate 116,442,174, forward strand.
AGTACAGCTGTCACCCCCTCCCATCAATTAGGGAAACTGAGAAAAACAGGGAGGGACCTGTCAGCCCAGTGATCAGACTGCCCCCTTCCCACTTTCCCAGTCTTAGATGTGGTACTCTCCTACCATCTCTACCTTTCCCCACAGCTCAGAAGAAATCAGGAAATAAGATTAGAAAGACACCACTGAATCTCTCTCTCTCTCTCTCTCTCTCTCTCTCTCTCTCTCTCTCTCTCTCTCTCTCTCTCTCTCTCTCTCTCTCTCTCTCTTTACACACACACACACACACACACACACACACACACACACACACACTTTCCAGTGGATGTTGATACAGGTTACATAGTGTTTTTTTTTAAGAGTTTAGCCCCAGGGCCTGTGGGAATCACACATTAAAATTAATCATTCCTCACTGGGAGAGATTAACTTCCACTGAAACGGGGAATTTGTTGAATCAAATGAAATGAGAGGATGGATCAAATGACAAGCCCTCCTATCACTACTGTGAAGAATGGAAACCAAATGATCATAATTTGATCCTATGTGGATTCTGCCAAGGTCACTTTATCATTTTTTTTTTAAAATTGAGGCTAAGAGGAAAAAAAGTATAGCTCTAGTTATATAAACAGTCTAAATGCTTCTATTTTGTTCATAAGTCAGCCTGCAGTACTGGGCATGAGACAGGAAAAGTAAGGGACTTCTGGTGACAGCCATTCTCCATTAGGGTGGCTTTCTCATCCTGCCTGTAAGCAGGGGGATGACCAGGTTTACCTACTTGCCAACATCTCTGCCAGCAGTTTAGAATCACTGGGTCCCTGGAGTATTGAGCAGTAGATAGGCTTTCACAAGTAGTTAGGGGGGCATGTTGAAGTGATAAGTCTCTCTTTTTTTCTGTTTAATAGACAGTATAACAGAACAGAGAAGAAAACTTGGCGTGTGTGCATGTGCATGTGTGTGTGTGTGTGTGTGTGTGTGTGTGTGTGTGTGTGTGTGTGTATTTTACTTTTAAGAAGAGAAGAGCATGATACCTTATCTACTTAGGGGATTCGGTGAATGACCTTGGTATCTTCGTGTCTAACCAAGCTCTAAGCACTCCACAGTATCTGCTTAGGTCACCTTCATAGCTGTCACCTGGTTGGGGAAGACATCTCCCTAACTCACCAACAAGTCTGAGGCCTGTTGGCTACCCTCAGTCTGGTTTAGCCCATCTGCTGAAATGGTTTTACTGAGGTGTGGCTACTGCATGTGCTACAGCTTCTTGGAGCCATAGGTTAAATATCATGATATAGCTGAGGACTGAGGGTGTGCAAGACCTGGGTTCAAGTCCCTCCTCTAGCGCATACAGACTGTGTGAATCTGGGCAAATCATTTAGCCTGTCAGTAACCTAGATGACTCTCTAAGGCCAAAAGTGAGGAGGCAATACCAACTTTAGAGGTTTAGGGGAAGTCTCTTCATCAGGCGTTATACCAATGGAATCACAGGTATAGTCAAAAAGAAAAAAGAAAATGTAAATGATCATAATAAGACTCTCAAGTCAAGTCAGGTCAAAAAAGCATTTATTAGGTCCTTACTATATACCAGGTGACTCAGTGGATAGAGTGTTGGGTCTTGAGTCAGAAAGACCTTCGTTCAAATCCATTTGCAGACACTTACTAGTTGTGTGACCCTGAGCAAGTTACTTAACCTTCATTTGCCTTAATCCATTGGAGAAGGAAATGACAAAACATTCCAGTATTTTTGCCAAGAAAACCCTATGGACAGTATTGGTGTGCTATGGTTCAAGGAGTCACAAAGAGTTGCATATGACCCAGTGACTAAACAGCATATAGGCCCTGTGCTAAGCATTGGCTAAGCAAAAGGCAAAAACTCAAATTCTAGAATTATTTTAATAATCAAACATTTGTCCACATGTTCTTGCTCTTACCAGTTCCATCAATCCAATCTTGATGTTCCTGGCTCCAGGGTTCTAGTCTCTGGTCCTGACTCATGTGATAATAGACTGAAGTGTTGAAGGGTGAAATTTTTCAGACCCAACCTATTTCCATTACTCCAGCCTCAATGAAACAGGAATTAGTAAAAATAACAATAATAATAATAAATACCTACTGTTCATTCTTATCAAAGATCATAGATTTAGATCTGGAAGGGACATCAGTGGCCACCAAGTTCAACTTTCTCCTTTTACAGATGAAGAATGGAGTGACTTGCCCATGATCACACAGCTGGTATCCAAGGTAGGCTTTGAACCTTTCCTGACCATGAGCCCAAAATTCTATCCATAAACCATTTAGAGCCAGGAATGTTGGGTTGAATTGGTGGAATTGGTGAGAGAAGGAGCATGTCAGCAAATATTTAAAAATTGGCTCTCCAAAAAGACTGAATGTACTTTGATGCTTAATCTGGATTAGTAACATTTTCTCCTTGAGTTTCTGAAGTCTAAATCAGCAACAAAATAAGAAATCAAGACCTCATTTGGAGTTTTCCAACTTTGAAGGTGTAAATGCTCACACTGAAATTTTGACAGTTGGCTCTCAGAACTTGTACGAGCACATCCCTGAGTGAGAGGGTCTGTCTGGGAATTATTAACTGAGACAAAAGTAGATTATCATAGGCTCCTAGGCTTGGACCTTGAAGAAATGCTAGAAATCAGTAAAACCAAGCTTATCATTTTATAGAGAAGGAAATCAAGGCCCAGAGAAGTGATGTGAACTTTTTAAGATAATATTTGTCCGAGATGAGATATGATTAGAGTATCTGACTTCATATCCAGCACTTTTCCTACCACATCAGCAAGAAACCTGCTACTTGTCACCTTCAAAATAATAATAGTTAGCATTTATATAGATATATAACCTTAAGGTTTGCAAAGCATTTTATAAATACCTCATTTTATCCTCACAAGCTTGAAAACTATGTACTATTATTATCCCCATTTTACAGATAAGAAAAATGAGGTAGAGAAATGCAGCGACTTGTGTAGGGTCTACAGGTAGTTAGCATTTCAGGACAGTTTTGAACTCAAAGGTCTTCCTGACCTCAGGTCTAGTATTCTTATCTATTGGGGAAATAAAATAGAGGGAGGCGAGGGAAGGGGAGGGGAGGGGAGGGGAGGGGAGGGGAGGGGAGGGGAGGGAAGGGAAGGGAAGGGAAGGGAAGGGAAGGGAAGGGAAGGGAAGGGAAGGGAAGGGAAGGGAAGGGAAGGAAAGGGAAGGGAAAGCCTGTGCCTAATTTAGGTGAGATAGGTAGTAAGCAGTAGCCAAACCTTGTGCTCAGGTAACAAACCAGGCTAATACAGCCTGAAGTCTGCCTTTTAGGAGAGAAATCCAAAGAAAATCTCTGGGACAGAAATAATAGTAAAAAGGCAAGAAGGGAGGAATTCCAATGACACTCTCATTATCAAGGATGCAGTTTGGCTCTTCTCTTGAATGTACCATCAGTGCCACCTACTGTCCAATCATTCAGAGACCAACTTCTACAGATCCAAGGCCAATTACCAAAATAATCATTGAAAACAACAGCTGTTTAAGAATGACAGACATTCATGTGATGTTATGCTATGCATGTTAAAGTTTTTAAAGTGCTTTGCAGACACCCTCGTAACACCCTCATGTTCACCTGAAAGGTGAATGTCATCATTATTATTGTTATCTCTTTTGCAGATAAGGAAACTGAGGAGGTTGAGAGAGAAGTGACCTACTCAGAGTTTCAAGATTAACAAGGGTTAGAGGAGTTACGTGAAGCTCTACCTGAGAACCAGGCCAGCATCATACCTTACTGAGTTTTCTACACGCTAGGTACTCCACCCTTATGTGTCCTTCGAAAACCAAGCACAAACATGCACAAGTATGTTCCAAGGTTGTAAGCCTAAAAAAATCTGTATGTCTATTCACTAGTTTATACTTACAGAATTCAGGATTCAACAGAATGCCTTGAGTCCTCATTTTGCTAATCAACAGCTGTGTGACCTTGGCTGATTCCCTATACCTCTTTAAGCCTCAGTCTTCTCATCTGTAAAGTGTTCAAGTTGGATAAGATAATTTCTGAGGTACCATTCAATTCTGGGCCTCTGGTATCCTGTGAAAAAGTCAGGATTTGATGTAAATTGATGGATCTATATTCTTCATATCCTCAAATTATGTAAAGCATTAACCTTATAAGAATAACAAGTTGGGTAAATCAGTAACTTAAAGTCAGTGTAGTCAATCTATTATTAAACTATCTGGACATTGAAGACACACAAGCTCTCACCCATGAGATAAAGCTGGTTCAACAAAAGGAGTATTGAGCTGAGGGTTCTAATCCTAGCTCATTTACTACTTAGTAACATTACTTGGAATAAAGAGGAATTATGCTACAGTGAGAAGGATATATAGGATTTGAAACATGAGGATTTAGGCAACAATCTCACCAATACAAATTACTACCTACAAGCACTACCTATTTTGCAAATCTCTGGGTCTTGATCTCTTCATTTGCAAAATAAAAGGATTAAAGTAGATTACCTCTAAGTTATCTCTATGACAACTCTATGTAACAACAAGAATAATAGCTCTCATGTCACTTTAAGATTTTCCAGGTTCTCTACAAGTCTCGTCTGATCTTTCCACCTCTGTAAGATAGTCACTCTAAATATCCATAGTTTACAAGTTTAGGAAATTGGGGGTGAGATAGGTTAGGTGACTTCCCAAGGGTCACATAGTTAGCAAGTATCTGAGGCAGGATTCTAAGTCAAACTTCGTGGTCTTAATTTCTAAATCAATAAAACAAGGGGGTTGAACTAGATGCCGTTTAAAAATCTCTTTTGTTCCTGACTCTGCCACTTACTGTCTTCATCATCTTGGCCAAATCATTTAGCCTTCTTGGACCTTAGCTCCCTCATTAATGAGGTGGTCTACTAAAGTACTACTACCATTTGAGCAGTTTTATTGGGCAAATAAATTAGAACTCAGAAGGGACAAGCTAGAAAAAGTTAGAGGTAAAAGATGAAGACTGAGGTACACAGCTGAGAATATTTTTGGGTGATATACACAAAATCACCTAGATGTTTTAGAAGGTGAAGAGTAGCAGGTTGGGTGGAGTTTGTGAATTACCTACTGAGGGAAGGTGGTAGGGTTGGGAGTTTGCTCTTCCTTTATTAGGTTACTAAGAACCTTGAAACCAAGCAGTCAGGTGATCACTGCCCTGCATTACAAGACCATTCCATTCCCCGCTTGCTGATTTGTCCTTTGAATTGTGGCTATAGAATGACAGGAAGTCCTGAAAGGTAGCTTGAGAAAGTTCTTTGCACCCACAAGTACTTTGTTCAGGCTAGCTGGGGCTTGCTCCAAAGCCCAAGGGAAAAGAGGGAGCTCTCAAACAGAAAGCAGGGTAGGGTTACAGAGGCAAATCTGGAAGTTTCCTCATGACCTTAGGCCAGAGGAATGTTCAACTGCAAAACTGAACTAAAACCAAGTTAAACACACACACACACACACACACACACACACACACACACACACTTATTCAAATCAGGCTTTCTTACTTAGAGCACATGAAGATAATTTTTCTTCCCACACAAGGATATTACACAATAGGATGCATCCTGATTCTCTTTCCTAGGAAACATCTGGCCATGTTCACTTTCTGAGACCTCAGTTACCTAACCCAAGGATAATTATGGGAGGAGGACACAATGGTACCAAATAGGGTTATGATTTCAAATGCCTCACTGTACCAGGGTGATTGATTAGCACCCTAAACCTAATAACAGGAATCCTCACTTAATTGGATCTTCACCTCCAACCCTAAGAGGTGCCACATGGCAGAGACATTTTCAAGAAACCTACTTATAGCAGTGGTCCTTAACCTGGGATCTGGGATAGCATTTGAACTTAGTTCTTCCTGACTCCAAGTCTGCTGTGCCCTACACAAAACTAAGTGCTAAAGGGACTAAAGTGATGGGGAAAGAGGGAAGGAGTTATCTTTGTCGTTGCCATTGTTATTGAAAAGAGGCAGTCAGGAATACTCTTATTTAACTAGAAAACATGAAATTCTAGAACCACCCTTTTTCTTAACATTCCAGTGAACTGATGCCTTCCTGGATAAATGAGTGGCTTATCTTTCCCCTTTGCTCTTAGGATGTAAATGTAAACCAATCCTCATGCATTTGTAATGTGGGCATCCTAACCATGTGTGCCCCTGAGTCACTTTTATCAAATGCTCCTCATTAGTCCACAGCCCCTGGGCATGATGCTGTCCCACATGCATACCAGGTACTTCCAAGGAAGGGACCTGCAGAAACATGGGATTTGGATTTTTATCTTGTTCGTGTTGTTTTGTTGTGTCTGACTCTTTGTCACTTCGTTTTTGGGTTTTCTTGGCAGAGATCCTGAAGTAGTTTACTATTTCCTTTACTAGCTCATTTTAGAGATGAGGAAACTGAGATAAACAGAGTTAAGTGACTTGTCCAGGGTCACACAGCTAGTAAGTGTCTGAGGACAGATGTGAACTTAAGTCTTCCTGACTCCACACCCAGTGCTCTATCATTCACTGAGCTTCCTCGATACTCAGATTTTAATCTGTATGTGGGTTGACTCAGAATTATCCTGTGATTGTATTAAGGGTTGTTCTGCACTAGGGAAGATGAAAGTGCTATAACTTATATTTCTATCATATTTTAAGCATTACAGAGTGCTCTGGCACATAGAAAACGCTTAATAAGTGCTTGTTTCCTGACTTTGTGACTTCCTTCTTAATCCTGTGAAGTAGACGTGAAAATTTAGTTTCCTTTGGAAAAGTATAGTATTTTGTTCAGTTGGGCATATCCAGTAACCAAAGACAACATCTAAATTCAGGATTCTCCTGATTCCAAGTCCTGAATTTTTTTTCTGTTGTTTTCCAGAGAGCTGCAACAAGAAAGTCAGTGGGGTATAGTGTAGTAAAAAAAAATCTGACTAGAACTGAAATCTAAAGATTGGGATCCCATTCCTAGGTCTGTGAATTACTGGTCATCTGACCTCCATGTGTAAAATAGAGATAATAAGAATTAGACTACCTATTTTGGAGATGATCGATTTAGAGCTGGAAGGAAATCTAGCCCACAGTCATCTTAGTCAAACTCCTTCATTTTATAGATGAGGAAACTGAGGCCCAGAGAAGTTAAAAACAAAATTCCAAAGTTAACATTCATAGTGAGTAGCAGAAACTGAATCTGTACCCAAGTCTTTTGATTCTAAATCTGGAGCTCTGACCATTGCCTGTACCCTCAAGTGTTGTGAGTGAATGAAAGCAGTTTGGCCTGTCTGGGTAACTTAGTTCTTGATTCTCTGGATGGAGGACACAAAGATGGATATGTGAGAGTTCTTCCAAAGACTCTGATTCGGGTCTTTGGAATGAAGCTGTCAGAGGTTCTCCATACCACAGAATTTCTCTGCAGCTTCTCTCATCTTTCAGATTGTGTTGACTTCTGTGGGACAGAGCAGCTTCCTCTCCCCTTGCCAGTGATGCCAGACCTCACCCCACAGGCCTTAGGCACATATAACTGTTTTCAAAGTAATAGTCCTCCAGGAGATGCCAAGAGGAGGCCACACACCGATGGGGAGATAAACATCTCAGAACTTGGTTTTAATTGCATTTGGATCTATAAGTCCTGCTTTGAGTCACAAGTGCCATGCCTAGGTATCTATTACAATGTAATGAAATGTTGCGTGTATTTTTAAGGGTGGGGAAAGCAGCAATCAGAGAGCTCTCAAAAAAGAAAAAAGAAAAAAGAAAACAAGAACCTTTAAGTATTATTTCAGTAATGTATCCTTGCTTTGTGAGATGAAGGAGCTGTGAACATGGAGAGAGAAGTAGAAAGTTTTGAAAGCCATCTGGTGCCCTCTTTTGGTCAGTTTTTGTTAGAACAGAAGTCGTCAGAGGTTTGTTTTTTGTTTCTTATTTAATTTCATTTATTGGATAAAGAGTTTAAAGGGATTTTTAAAGATACCTATTCCAATATTCTCATTTTACAGATGAGGAAACTGAGGGTAAATGACTTGACCAATATTACACAAGGTACTACGTGGTCCAGATGCAATTTCTGTTACAGTCTCTCTCTCTCCCTCCCTTCCTTTGTCTCTGTCTCTGTCTCCTTGCCCCTCTGTCTCCTTGTCCCTCTGTCTCTGTCTCACTCTCTCTTTCTGTCTCTCTGTCTCTGTCTTTCGCTGTGTCTGTCTGTGTGTCTCTCTGTCTCTGTTTCTGTCTGTCTCTCTAGCTCTGTTTTTGTCTGTGTCTGTCTCTGTGTCTGTGTCTCTCTCTCTGTCTCTGTCTTTCTGTCTCTCTGTCTCTGACTATCTGTCTGTCTGTCTGTCTCTCTCTCTCTTTCTCCAAACATAAATACATGCAAAACTATGATTGTGGTAGAAACAAATTTTGAAAGAATTCAGAGGAGGGAAAAGCCACTGAGGACTAGAGTGAACCAAGAAGGCTTCCAGAAACAGTTGGAACTTGAGCTGAGATGTGAAGAAGGTGCTAACACTGAAGAATTAAAAGATACCTGAATGATTTAGATTGGCCAGGGGTCCAGTCAGGAAGGACAAAATGTGAATAAAAGGGAAAGAAGCTGACTGTTTGCCCTAAGAAATGTATTTATTTTGGCAGTACCTGAAATAGATCAGATAATAGCGACTGTAACAACGTCAATAATAATAGATTAAGTGCATAGAGCACTTATTATATATTAGACACTATTTTAAATATTTTACAACTATTTATTTCATCTGATCCTCACAACAACAGTGGGAGTTAGGTACTATTATTAACTTCATTTTACAGATGAATAAACTGAGGCAAACAGAGGTTCAGTGACTTGCTCAGTGTCACCCAGATAATAAGTGTCTCAGTTAAATTGGACTATGCAATCTGGCTCCTTGATAAATTGATTGTTAGTTGATAAGGACAGTATCTGGGTCATATTTAGACGTGAGAGGGCAGCTCTTGTATCTACCAAAATGGTAGAAAAAATGCTGGCTCAGGAGTCAGAGGGTCTGAGTTTAAATTCTCTCTGCTGCTTGATATCAGATGGTTCTCAGACAGTAACTGGTAGCTGTACTTCAAAGTTTGTACCTGTTCTTATGAAGCCCATCTGCTCCGATGTTCCACCCTCTTTCTACTACTATTTCTTACATTAGCTTTTTCCTCCTTGTTCCTCCTCCTCAAATTATATTGTATTCGTTTGGTATATCTGTTGCGTTTAAGTATAGAATTTGGTTGCTATTGTTTGTTCTTCATTCTTAAAGAGGATCATGACATCAGGGAGGTGATGCCATGATGTGCAAATGAGTTAGACTTAAGTAAGGGAGGCTGTGCAAAGTCACCAGCCTCACTTTCTTCTCTAGAGCCAACTGGGTTCAGTGACAAGAGAAAGATCAGGACGACTGGAGATGAGCCATGTTGTATCTATTTATAAGTATATATAGTATATATTTATTTTGCAAATATTTTGTATATATTCATACAGTGTCCATGTTGTGCAGGAACTGTTGTATTTTTTGTTCTTGTAGCACAGAAAATGGTAGGCACAAAATAAATGCCTGTTGACTAAAGAAATTTCACTTGTTTAGTGCTTTACAGTTTTTATAAGACTCTTTATACACTACCTCACCATAACCTTGTGAAACCGATACAAGAAGTCTTATTGTCTTCATGTTAGAGAGGACGAAACTGAGGCTCAGAGGGACTAAGTGACTTCCCAAGGTCACATAGTTTCTCAGGGATAGAATTTCATCTTCTTGATGAGGCTGTATCTTCTAACTCCATGTCTGTTTTATTTTCTATTATACCACATTGCTTAATTTATTGCAAATGTTAAAGAAAAAATATCCTTGATGGTAAATTAATCCAATTTTCTCTTGCTCAGTCCCAAGCAGAAATAGGACTAACTACTATATACATCTTCTTTTGAGCAGCGAGGTGGCACAGGGGGTAGAGAGCCAGGTCTGGAATCAGGAGATCTGAGTTTAAATCTGGCTTCAGAAACTTGGTAGCTGTGTGTCCCTGGGAAATTCACTTAACCCTTTTTGCCTCAGTTTCCTCATCTGTAAAATGAGTTGAAGAAAAAGAAGGACAAACACAACAATCTGTAAGTAGACCCTGCTGCCTGAATGGGGACCCAGCTAGCTGAGTAACTCAGCTCCTCCTCTCCTGTCTGTCTCCCTCTCCCCTTCCTTCTCTTCTCCAAAGGAAGGTAAATTTGGATGGCCAGACAATGTCCAATTAAGTTGGATTTTACTGGCTAGTTTTTTCTTCTTCTCCTCTCCTCCCCTCCCCTCCCTTGCCCTCCCCTCCCCACTCCTCTCCTCTCCTCTCCTCTCCTCTCCTCTCTTCTCCTCTCTTCTCCTCTCCTCTCCTTTCCCAGAACCTTAAACCTACTGTACTCTGAAGCCCATAGATTGGAAAATACTAGGCCCCTGCCCATGCTCCACTTAAGAACTGTTTTCTGGATCCTCCTGCCTTAAGAGTGATTGCCAATAGTAACTTGCTGTTTCCCTCTCAGCTTGATTTAGTTATTTTTCTTTGCCTCATTCAAGGGGCCATCCCCTCACTACTTCTTAAACAGGTCTGTTCACTAAATGGGTGTTGCTTCACCTTAAGTGAGTACCTGAATAGACCTTGGCCTAAAGGGGCCAAGGTCTCCCAGTGTATCCCGGACTATCTCCAGTCATCCTGATGAATATCTGGTCACAGCATTCAGAGGGCTCTGGAGGAAAAGTGAGGCTGGTGACCTGCGCAGCCCTCCCTCACTCAAAACAAGGTCAAGTGCAAGTCATGTCATCATTTTTCTGATGGCATGATCTTCTTTGGAAACAAAGTACGAACACGACAACAACAACCACAATGAAGGAAATGGCAAATCCCAGATGAAGAAACTGAGGCCAGATTTGATCTTAGATCTTCCTGAGGCCTGGAGCTCTATCCACCGTGCCACCTAGCTGCCCTGAATTGTGACAAACCTCTGAATTTTTCTAGTTCAGAGGCAAATCCTTGACATATATGCATTCAATTCTTGATCTTATATGCAAAGACTTTCCATCTTAAAAACCTTTTGTTTTGGCTTGAAGACCTCCTGGGAGAGGAGTCTTGTCTTCCTAATGCATTTCATTCCACTTTTAGATAGCTTTGATTTTGTTAGGAAATTTTCCTTTACATAGAACTAATAGATCCAATAGATCTTAATAGATCCAACCCCTTCATTTTGTAAGTAAGAATACTGAGGTCCAGGGAGGCTAAAATACTTGCCCAAGGCCATGTAGGTTACAAGTAACCAAGACAAGATTCAAAAGTAAAGGCCGTATGGTATTCTGGATAAAATATAGTTGTTCTTCGTTCTCAAAAAGGACGAAAATAACATCACTATGTTAGAGTCAAGTTGCAATGTGTCTGACTGTGACTGATCAGACCAATATGAGGAGCTCAGAGTGCTCTACTACAGGTCAGGCACAAATAGTCTGTGTGAACACTTGGGGTGGATTCTCTAAATTTGTGCTTCTTGTGTTTCTTTTAAACCACTTCAATTCTGCTTTGCTCTTACAGCACAGCACCTTCTCTGAGGACAGCACACCATGCTGAGTGTTCCTGTGCCACTGTTTCCCATATCATATAATCAATTCCAAAGTTCTTAAGCGAGATTTTGAGAGTGTCCTTGAATTACTTCTTCTGACCACCATGTGAACATTTGCCCTGTGTAAGTTCTCCATAAAATAGTCTTTTACCCAAGCATACTAAATACTTGGAGACAGCGCATCTTAGTTTGAATTGTCTACAATAGCTACACTGTTTGCTCTATATATGACCATAAGTCCCTCTAGGACTCTGTTTCCTTTTTGTAAGATGAGAAGAACTGAATTGATCAGGGGTTTTTAACCTGGGGTCCAAAGACCCCCATCTGGTCCAAAAAGATTTGGACCAAATTTTACAGAGTTTATAAAAGTTGATGGAAAAAAATCTTTATTTTAAATATAATTGGTTTTCTTGGTAATCTTCTACATTTTGTTTTTTCCATTTAAAAAAATTATTCTGAGAAAGGGTGGGCTTCACCAACTTAGCAAGGGAATTCATGCCACAAAAAAAGTTTTAAAATCCCTGACTTAGATGATTTCTGTGGTCTCTTCCTAATCTGAGACCCACGACTTTTTGATTAAAATTCCATGTTCTCTCTATTATACTATACTAGGTCTTATTTCTAGTCTTTCTCTGGGCTCCCTGTTGTATCCAGGCAAGATTTTACACACACACACATGCATGCATGTACACACACATGCACACACACATGCACATACACATATACAAATATAAGCATGTGTGTGTAATCTTCACCCTCTAGCAATAGCATTTTGTAAAAGACTGAGAACTTCTGCCTGTTTGTCCCATCCCTGTTCCCTCCTTCTCCCAACCTCCCCCAACACCCATATCAGCTTTGCTTTGACATAAAACAGCAGACATACATTGGCCGTTTCCACTCCTGTCTACATCAATTATTTTCCTCTTAGACCTTCATAGGCTTCCTTTCTTGCTTGTCGGTTCCCCTTCATGGTTACCTGATTCCTCTTCCCACTGAGGAATCTTTAGTGCTTCCAGATGCCCCAATCATGGTTTGTTTAGGAGTTAAGGACCATGGCTAAGTTTAGTCAGTAATTGTGCAGAAGGTGGAGATCCCAGAGTAAACAAAAAGCTGTATAGTTTTACAGACATATAACACAGCCCAGAGATCAGCAGACTTTGCATTGACAGTTCACATGAAGCAACAAAGGAACAGACCCTTCCTATTGGTCTTAAATAAAGTAATTATTCATGGGACACCAGCTGTTGAAGTAGGTCTGGCACAGTGTGGGGGGAGGGGAGAGGAGGGGGACAGGCATCCTTGATGTATTAGAAGCCAGGAATTTTCTGATACGAAGGTCAGGAGAATGGAATGTAGCCAAGAGGTGATGTAAACCTCAGTCCTTGGAGAGATTGGGCTCAGACTTTGATGCAATTTCTACATAGAATTGATCACACTAATTCTATGTTCAGCACTACTGCTTGAGTGTCCCTATCTTAGTTACTCAAAGGTACTTTCTCACTTCTTGGGGCATAGTTGCCTCGACTGATTAATTGATCAATTTTGATTGGTTTCAAAACTTGGCCTGGACTCATCTCCTAGATAGCCCTCTCTAGTCTCCTTTATGTAAAACAAAAGAACAGACATGGAGGCAAAATACCAACGTCCCTACTCACAGGCCACATGTTGACCTCAAATGGAAAAGGCCCAAGACCTCTCTTTTTTGGAGCATTGTCTCTTTTGTCTCACCAGAATGCCATTCAGTAGGAATGAGTTAAAGAGTAAGGTTCAGGTTGAATAATGCCCCTTTGCATTCTCTCCCTCCTCTAGTTTTAGCAACGCAGTCAATCAAAGAAGAACCTCTTTATGACATGGTTAGGATACCAGAACCAGTTATGGAATGTCTAGGCAGGCTCCAAAATCCATGTGGGGACTCCATCAACTGAGCATTGTGTGCATACTCATAAAGGCTAGTCTTATTTGCCAGTTCCCAGTTATACTAGGATCAAAGATTTAAAGGTCAATGGGAAATTAGAGGTCATTTAATCACACCTGAAGAAACTGAGGCCAAGAGAGTTTAAGTGATGTGCTAAGTCAACTGGGTGGTAATTGGTAGAGGTAGGATTAGAACACAGATTCTTTTACTCTAAATCTAGTGTTCCCTCTACTTGTTAATCCTTTTTTTCAGTCATGTGCAACTCTTCATGAACCCATTTTGGGGTCTTCTTAGTGAAGATACTGGAGCAGTTTGCCACTTCTTTCTCCAGTTCATTTTACAGATGAGGAAACTGAGGCAAACAGGGTTGAATGACTTTCCCAGGGTCATGCCAGAGTCCAGAATTAAACTCAGGTCTTTCTGACTCTTGGCCCAATCCTCTATCCACTGTACCACTTTACTGCCTTTCCTTCTAATACAGCAGTGTATTTAACCCCTCTCTACATTGTAATATTATGTATGTAAAGCACTTTACAAACCTTAAAGTATTTCATATAAACATGGAATGATTTTCTCATAAGATTTTAGTGAATAAATATATGTTGAATATTAAAGGAAGTTTTGGTAAACTAGATCAATATAACCTGCTAGTGCGCAGTAGCCTATAATTTAAGATGGGGTGTCAAACTTGAGAATGGAGGGTGGAGCCAAGATCACAGAGAAGTAGGAAAAAGTAAAATTGTGCAATTTTTTCATGAAGATCTAGAAAATACATCAGATCAATTCCTGATCAGCAAAACCCTTTCTACATCTCTTCTATGCAGTCATTTTTCCAGTTGCAGTTGGCAAAGAGAGAGACGGCTGTGGTCATCGGAAACCAGATCTTGCCAAAGGCTTCCAAACCAAGGAAAGACTGGGCACCAAGAGAAGTCCTTGCTCTAGGATGAAGGGGTCAGATCTTGTACAGGATCTAGGTAGGTACCAACTGACAGCCTTATCATTCATTACTAAGTTCTAGGTCACAGATCCAGAATGGACTGAGGAGAAGATTTGAGTCTAGGGGCTGGGTTTCTAGGGTGAGAAATGGTTGTGGGTCCTAGGCTGTACAGTAAATAAAGAATAAGTTTAGAAGTAAACAGCAGTTCTGTGGCTCTGATACAAAGAACTGTGTGGTGTCAGTTCAAGCTTCCAGTCCAATATGAAACCCATCAAAGAACATAAGGGCCAGAATCCACTAGAGGCAGCTAGGTGATATAGTAGATAGAATTTTAGACCCCAATTAGGAAGAATTGAGTTCAAATCCAGGCTCAGACACTTACTAGCTGTGTGACCCTGGGCAAGTCACTTAACCACTGTCTGCCTCAGTTTCTTCATGTGTAAATAGTAGTACATTATCTCCCACAGTTGTTTTGAGGATCAGATGAGATGATATTTTTAAACCTCTTAGTTCAGTGACTGGCATATAGTAGGTACTTTTTAGAAATAATATTTTTTCCAATGACATGTAAAAACTATTTTTAACATTCACTGGGTTTGTTTCAAATTTTGAGTTACTCTTTTTCGAATACTCTCTTCTTTTCTTGACCTTTCCAAGAGATACCAAGCAATTTGATATAGTTTATACATATGCAATCATGTAAAATAGTTCCACATTTGTAATTTTGTGCAAGAATATTTAAACAAAAAGGGAAAACAAAAGAAAGAAAGACAGAGAGAAAGGAAGGAAAGAAGGAAGAATGAAAGAAAAAAGAAGGAAGAAAAAGAGAAAGATAGACAGATAGATAGATAGATAGATAGATAGATAGATAGATAGATAGATAGATAGATAGATAGATAGATAGGTAGTAGGCTTCAGTTTGTATTCAGACAATATCAATTCTTTCTCTGGAAGTGCATAGCATTTCTCATCATGATTCCTTTAGGATTGTCTTGGATCA
This sequence comes from Notamacropus eugenii, assembly GCF_028372415.1. Lineage (NCBI taxonomy): Eukaryota > Metazoa > Chordata > Mammalia > Diprotodontia > Macropodidae > Notamacropus > Notamacropus eugenii. Next base: position 116,457,602 of record NC_092875.1, read on the forward strand.
TTGTATTGCTGAGAATAGCTAAATCATACACAATCATTCATCATACAATATTATGGTTACTTTGTACAATGTTCTCCTGGTTCTGCTCACTTCACTTTGCATCAGTTCATGTCAGTCCAGTTTTTTTCTGAAATTGTCTTGCTTTCTCATTTCTTATAGTCAATAATATGCCATTAAATTCACATACCACAGCTTATTCACCTATGCCCCAATTGATAGGTATCATCACAATTTTCAGTTCTTAGCCATCACAAAAAGAAGTGCTATAAATATTTTTATACAAATCTTTTTTTAAAAATCTCTTTAGGATGCAGACCCAGTGGTGGCATTGTTGTATTATAGTGTATGCATAGTTTTATAGCCCTTTGTGAATAGTTCCAAATTATTCTTCAGAATGTTTGGATCAGTTTATAACTCCATGCACAAAGCATTAGTGTTCTAGTTTTCCCACATCCCCTCCAACATTTATTATTTTCCTTTTTTTGTCACATTAGCCAATCTAATAAGTGTGAGGTGGTACCTGAGAGTTGTTTTAGTTAACATTTCTCTAATCAATAGTAATTTGGAATATTCTTTCATATGAGGATATATAACTTTGATTTCTTCATCTGAAAACTACCTGTTCACATGCTTCAACCATTTATCAACTGGAGAATGACTTGTGTTCTTATAAATTTGAAACAGTTCTCTGTATATTTGATAAATGAGGCATTTATCAGAGAACTTGTTTATTTCCTCCCCCACACACAGTTTTCTGCTTTCCTTCTAATTTCCTTCTAATTTCTAACATTGGTTTTGTTTGTGCAAAAACTTTTTTATTTAATGTAATCAAAATTGTCCACTTTACATTTGGTAATGCTCCTTATCTCTTCTTTGGTTCTAAACTCTTCCCTTATACATAGATCTGACAGGTAAACTATATTCCTTGTTCTCCTAATTTGCTTATGGTATCAATCTTTATATTTGAATCATGTATTAATTTTGATCTTATCTTGGTAGACAGTGTAAGACACTAGTCTATATCTAGTTTCTGCCATACTCTTTTTTCCAGAAAGTTTTGTCAAATAATGAGTTTTTGTCTCAAAAACTTGCAACTTTGGGTTTATCAAACACTAGATTACTGTGGTAATTTACTACAATATATTGTATACCTAATCTATTCCAGTGACCTACCACTCTATTTCTTAGCCAGTATTAGATTGTTTTGAAGATAACCACTTTATAATACAGTTTGAGAACTGACATGGCTAGGTCATTTTCCTTCACTTTTTTTTTTCAGTAATTCCCCTTTGTTCTGAATTTTGCAATTTTGCAATTATTTTTTCTAGATCCATAAAATAAATTTTGGTAGTTTGATTAGTATGGCACTAAATAAGTAGATTAATTTAGATTGAGTTGTCATTTTTATTGTATTGGCTCAGCCTATCCATGAGCAATTAAAATTTTTTCCAGTTGTTTAGATCTGACTTTATTTGTACAAGAAGTGTTTTATAATTGTGTTCATGTAGTTCCTGAGTTTGTCTTGACAAGTAGACTACCAAGAATTTTATATTATCTACAGTCATTTTAAATGGAATATCTCTCTATTCCTTACTGCTAGATTTTGTTGATATATATAGTAAGCTTTTAATAAATGTTTGTTTCCTTCCTTCCACACCAAAGTGGAGTTCTAGTTCTAGTTCTATTACTATAAACCAGTAGAGATTTTCAGCTGGCTTATAGTGATTGAGTCCAGCAGCAGTCCACCAGAATGCCAACCAGGGAGAAATCTATAGCTATGATGCTCAGACCCAAACCCTGGTCAGAAACTTGCAAAGCTCAATCAAAAAGACATCAACACTTTTGCCATGGATAAGACCACTTTGGAAGGACTGGAAGTCTTTAGGTGACCAATTTACGATGTCTCTAAGATTCTAGAATGCCCACAACACTTAATACCAAGAAAACAGCAGCAGTAACCTAGAGGATATAATGTCAGTTCAGACATTCCTATCACAAGGGAGCAGAGTTTAGTTCCTTACAGGAATCCCCCAAATCAGGAAGCAGGTTAGAAGAATGAGCAAACAGCAACAAGTTCAAGCAGGAAGAAGAAAAAACTGTTATGATAACAGGGACATTTAAGACACAAACCCAGAAGAGGAGAATGAGTCCAAAATATCTATGATCCATGCCTTGATGAAAAATAGAGTTTAGGCACAAATTCAACTAGAATTCCTGTGAGAAATGAAGAAGTAATTTTTAAAAAATGTATAAGTAATATAAGAGATCTAGAGGAGGAAATTAGAAAAGAAATGAGAGATATGGAAGAAAGAATTAGTAAGGTCTTGAAAGAAACAATTATTTCTCTATTATATTAATAACCACATACTGTTGGGGAGATGCAGAATTTTTTCCCTTCCTAGTTCCTCCTCTATTAGTTCATATCAGCCCTTGAAGAATAGAGGTGATAATGAGATTGGCTTTAACATTCTCCTCAATTTTGTTCAGACCTCACCCACCCAACTGGGAAAGTTTAGATTAGATATATCAAAAAGTAAAGAAATTTTAGTTTAGGTGAACTCTGGTCCATTGTATTCTACTGAGGGCTGGGCGGGGGGAAAGAGTAAGATCTTTTGTCTAGATTGCCTAAGGCTAGGAATAGTCTGGGAGCAAAAGTGACATGATCCAAGTCACATCCCTCAACTCCTCATTAGAACAGGTTCACTTCTCATTATAATATTCATTCTTTTCATTAATTGTTAGCCAATCAGAGTTGATTACCATCTGTCAGAAACACCCACTCTTCCAAGGGCATATATGAGCATCAAGAAGCTGTCACAATCTGTCTTTTATATATGAGACAACCAAATGACCAGTCCTTTTAGTAATTATTTGCTAGCCAAAATTAATAAAATGATTAATTACCCCAAAATTATGTTTCTCAAACTTTTCATAGGTTTGTCACAAAAGATACAAAACTATATTTAAGTAACAAACTCCTTGAAAATGAGAGTTATTGGGAGCAAATTCAAGATACCAAGGTACAAGCTGGAGCTCAGCTGAATCCTTCTAACATTCCACCTCCAAACAACTTTAAAATGCCTCAAATCAAATTTTTGATTAACAGAGCCAGCAAAAGGTTAGAAAGGCACATTTTTCCAGCCTAAGAAAACTCAGTAAGTTCACAGAAGGAGTCTGTAACACTACAGGGATCACAAGTTCAAAACACAAGAGGAGAATCAGTGGTGGAAGTTGGAGATGGCTAGGACAGCAGCAGCAGCAGTCATAGCTTCAGGAGCACTTATCCCAGAAATGCTATAGGGTCAGATAATTGGTCAGAAAGAGATTACGGGGACTTTTTGCTGGCAGTAGGTGCAGCTGGCATTGATTGGCAATTCTATTGCCCATAACCAGTTCTGGGCCACAGTTCAAGGACAGAGGAGTGCCAGCCACTTGTGGCTGCAGGAAAGCAGAAAACTTGATCACAGTTCTAGAGCCTAGAGGAGCACTAGTATTTGTGGTTGCAGGGTAACAGAAGCCCTTCCTGGATCAGGAGAGCAATGACTATATCTTTCCCAGGATAATGCCACCTTGAAAGCACCAAAAACATGCAGACTCCCAGAACTAACTCTGAAAACAGCAGCACCAAAAGGTCTGAAACTTGACATAGTGCCTCCCCACCCCTAGGTGAACAGAAACAAACTTAAAGATAAAGTTCAAAGTCAAGAAATTAACTGCAAAAATAAGCAAATAATAAAAGAAGAATTTGACATAAAAATACTAGTACATTGGCAGGGAAACATAAGACATAAATTTAGAAGGAAATAACAATGCGAAAATAGCAATAACCAAAGCCTCAAATAAAAATGTTAATTGGACCCAAAATCAGAATGAATTCCCAGACAATTTAAAGAAAGAGATAACAGTGGTAGAGGAAAAATTGGGAAAAGAAATGATAGTGATGCAAGAAAATTATGAAACGAGAATTAACATCTTGGTAAAAGAGGCACACACACACACATAAACACACACACACACACACACACACACACATCTGAAGAAAACATCACCTTAAGTAACAGAATTAGCCTAATGGTAAAAGAGGCATAAAAACTCAATGAACAAAATAATTTCTGAAAAAAATAGAATTGGCAAGTAGAAGCTACTGACTCTTTGAGACTTGAAGAAGTACTAAGATAAAATTAAAAAGAAGGAAAAAATAGGAGAAAATTGGAAATATTGAATTGGAAAACAGAATTAACTTGGAAAATATACTGAGGAGAGATAATTTCAGAACTCTTAGATGACCTGAAAGCCATGATCAAAAAAGAGCCTCGATATCATATTTCAAGAGATTATCAAGGAAAACACTTTCAAAATCTCAGATCCAGAGGATAAAATAGAAATTAAAAGAATCTGCTGGTTACCTTCTGAAAGAGATGCCAAAATGAAAACTTCTAGGAATGCTATAGCCAAATTCTGGAGCTCCCAGATCAAAGGAAAAAAAATATTACAAGCAGCCAGAAAGAAACAATTCAGCTCTCATTGAAGCACAGTCAGGATCACACAAGATTCACCAGCTTTGACATCAAAGGATCAGAGGACTTACAATGTGATATTCAGAGAGCAAAGGAGCTGGAATTACAACCAAGAATAACCTACCCAGCAAAACTGAGTATAATCCTTCATGAGAAAAAAGGATATTTAATGAAATAGAGGACTTCTAAGCATTTCTTACTGAAAAGAACAGAGCTGAATAGAAAATCTGACATCCAAAGACAAGACTCCAAAGAAGCATAAGAGTCAACATGAAAGAGTAATTATAAGGGACTCAATGGAGTTAACTTGTTTATTATATAGGAAGAGTATTATACATATAACTCTTAAGGACTTTATCTTTATTAGCACAGTTAGGAGTCTACACATATAGAAAGAACAAGTGTGAGTCAATTATATGGAGATGATCTTGCAAAACCAAAAACGTAGAGGTGAGAAAGAGTGGTACAATGGGAGAATGGAAATGGAGAGTTAAAATCGGGCAAATTTTATCACAATAAGGAAGCCACAGAGTAAAGCTTTTATAGTAGAGGGGGAAATGCTGTGTGGGGCAGGCAATACTTGAACTTAACTCTCATCAGAATTAATTTAAAGAGGGAAGAACACATAGGCACTCACACACACACATGCACTCATACACATACATACCACACACACACACACACACACACACACACACACACATATACACAGACAGAGAGACAGAGAGCACTGGGTATAAAAATCTATTTTACCCAATAGGGAGATATGAGGGGTAGGGGATAAGAGCTATGGGGAGGGAAGATTATAAGGGGGAGGGAGGATTGTGAAAGACAGTGGCTGAAAGCAAGACAGACTTTTGAGATACAGGAAAAAGTATAAACAGAGAAATGGAATAGAGGGAAATGTACAGTTAGCGATCATAACTGTGAATGTAAATGGAATGAGCTAACCTATAAAATGGAAATGGATATCAGAATGGTTTAGGAATCAGAATCCAACAATCGGTTTTCTACAAGAGACACACTTGGGACAGAAAGACACATAGAATTAAAATGAAGGGCTGGAATGTAATCTATTATGCTTCAGCTGAAGTGAAGAAGGCACAGATGGCAATCTTGAACTCAGTCAAAGCAAAAGTGAAATTAGACCTGAATGAAAAGAGATAATCAGAGAAACTATATTTTGATAAAAAGTACCATAGACAATGGATAGATAGGTAGATAGATAGATCGATAATCATAGCAAGTTTCTCTGATAAAGACCTCACTTCTCCAATATACAGGGGACTAAGAGCCATTTCTCAATTGATAAATGGTCAAAAGGATATGAACAATTTTCAGAAGAAACCAAAACTATCTATAATTATATGAAAAAAGACTCTAAATCACTACTGATTAGAAAAAAGAAATTAAAACCACTCTGATACCACCTCACACCTATCAGGGATGACAAATGCTGAAAGGGATGATAATGAATTATTCGTGGAATAGTGATACAACCATTCTGGAAAACAATCTGGAACTATGCCTAAAGGGCTATAAAACTGTGCATATGTTCCAGAAATACCATTATTAGGTCTGCACCCCAGAGAGATGAATGAGAAAGAAAAGAACAAAAATATTCATAGTAGCTCTTTCTGTGGCAACAAAGAATTGGAAATTGAGGGGGTGCTCATCAGTTTTTGGAATGACTAAACAAGTTGTGGTATATAATTATGACAGATTAATATTGTGCTTTAAGAAATGATTGGTGGAGTGGTTGCAGGGGGAAAAATGTCAAACCTATATGAACTGATCCAAAGTGAAGTGAGAAGAACTGAGAGATGATTATGCACAGTAACAATAATGTTGTAATGATGATTAACTGGAAAAGAGTTGACAGCTCTGATTCATACAGTGATCCAAAATACCAAAGGACTCGTGATGAAAATATTCTATCCAACTCCAGAGAGGGAACTAATGAACTCTACAAATTGGGGTGTAATTTTCTTGTTTGCTTTTTTTTTTTGGCAATACGGCTAATATGGAAGTGGGTTTTACATGATTTCACATGTATGATTAATATCATAATGTTAGCCTTCTTAGTGGGTGGGAGAATAGTAGTATGAAGGGAGAACAATTAAAACTCAAAATTTAAAAAAATTATTTGGAATTGGCAGAGCAAAGAAGTAGGGGAAGATAGAATATATTCCATCCATCAACCAATCAACTAGTATTCATTAAGTGTCTAATAAATGCCAGTCATTGAACAAGCTGATAGGGATACAAATACAAAAAATGCAATGACTCTCACTCTCAAGGGGCTTAAGTTTTAACAGGGGAGACAGGAATACATATATTGGCTATTCAGAAAGTCTAAGTGCATTTCTAACTTATTAAAGGTTAAAGCTGCACTAAGACTTTTGGGACACTTTGTATAAGTATGTACAGACTAACTATTAAGAGAATAAATAGGAAGCAATTAAATAGAAGGCAGTCGGAAAGATGCTACCTAAATTAATTTACCATTCCAAATTCTGAGGGTTTGGGTTCTGATAACCTTATGATTTTCTTAAGTTCTATCTCTCCCCTTTTTAATTGAACTCAACTTCTCACTCAAACCCACCCCTTTTCCTAACTTCCTTGTTTCTATGGTGAGCAGTTTAATCTTCAAAGTAGCTCAGATCCACACACTAGGGATAGTTCATGGCTCTTACTCTTTCTTACTTCAACTTATTCAAAGCCAATCAATTGCCAATTCTTGTCCTTCTACCTGTACAGCAATGTTCACATCATTCCATTTATTTCACTTTCTCATCATCTCTCACCTGACCTAGATTATTGTAACAATCTGCCAATCAGTTTTCCCACTTTGATTCTCTCTCCTTCATATTTCTGCCAAATATCTTCTTAGCAAAAAAAAAAAAAAACATGATGTCATTCTCTAGTTCAAAAGCCTTTAGTAACTCAAAATCATTTCTTTTCTGCCTTAGCATCAAATTTGAACTCCTTTGCCTAGCATTTATAGCCTACATAGCTTGGCTCTAACCTGCCTTCTTATTTTTATTTTATGTTGGTCCCCTTTTCACCCTGCTTACTGAACTCAACATGCCATTTTCTGTCTCTAGATACTCATATAGATTGTCTCTTATACCTGGGATCCCTTCCCTTTTCTCTGCCTTTTATTTTATTATTATTATTTTAATTTTTGCATTGTAAACTTTGTTTATATTTCAAAAGGGAAAAAGATATGATTTTAAAGACACTTTCCACATTTTTGACTGCACAACTAATAAAGTACTTATTTGTCATCTTTCCCCTTTGTCTTTCTATAAGCATTTCTCGGAAACTAGCTAGAATCTTGCTTTCTCTCTTTTTGATTAAAAGATACTATAGGTTGCTTCTCACCAGCATTGTAGATCTGGTTTTCTTTTTGAAGTTACACAGCTTCCATTTTTCAGTGTCCACTACAACTCATTACATAGCCTGAGCATTCAAATGATGCATCTTTTTACTGGTAGGGCCAACTTCTCTTAAAGGGATGCGCTTTCCAAGTTTGACATACTCAGCCATGGCTGCACCTTTCCCTGGAATCAAAGCATGTCCATGTTTCAAAGATCTATCATCTTGAAAGGAATGTGTCATGGGTGCTTCTGGTCCAATTCAATCCAGAGCTCCTACATTTTTGATCTCTCAATCCAGAGATCATCCTCTGGAAACTCTTCATCTGAGACATCAGAGCTTAGAATCCTTTATTTGTTTCAGTGTTCAGCTCAAGTTCAGCCTCCTCTATGATGCCTTCCCTCACCTTTTAGGTGAAAGTAATCTTTTTCCACTTTTTTGACAGCAATGGGTAGGGATCTTTCCTTCAATTTCACAAACACTTTATGTTGTATTATGCTTATCTTTATATCTGCCCTATATTTTCACCCCGGTGCAATCCTCAGAAGAATAAAAACTCCTGGAAAGTGGATACTTTGGCATGAAAAGAAAAGTTTCAGGATTCCCAGAAGACTTCCAACTGTCTCACACATAGCAGCAGGTTGTTAAATGTTTTGCTGAATTATCAATTATGTTGTAGGAGTGATTCATGCTTTGAACTCCTTTGGCTAGAGGTTGACTTGGATGACCTTCTTTTCCTATAATGACAAATAATGGCATTAAAGAAGAGGTATTAAAATATACTTTGCTGTTTCACTCTAAGGACCATGGAACTTTTCCAGAATTATAGATGAATAAATATATATATATGCATGTGTGCACATATATGCATGTATATATAAGCATATATGTGTATATATACATACTATATATGTATACATATATATACACATATATAGTTGTCTCACACATTAGAATGTGATACCATTGAGAGTAGGGACTATCTTACTTTTCTATGCATATTCCCAGGGCTTGAACAGTTCTTTGAACATGGTAAGCACTTAGTAAATGCTTTCTTCAATCATTTATTCATTCATTCATTCTGTGGTAGGTAAAAAATGAAATGATTGAAGAAATGAAGGTGCAAGCTACCAAGCACACTGATTTATAAACAATGCATTGTCAATTGCCCAACAAATTGGGACCAGGTCTTTTCCTCAGCTTTGGCACTGGATCCCAAATATAGGGGAAGACAGATTTTTATGTATTTAAAAACAATTCATCAAACAAGGCCAATTAATTAAAAGGAAACAACCAGGATGCAACGTTAGATGATTTGATTTCTAAAAGGAGAGAAGATTAGGGACTTGCCAAGTTGGGAGGGAGAGAACAAAGAGATGCATTTTCCTGAAATCAGAAAAAGAGAACCGCTCCCTCCTGACTCCCGCAAGTGTCAGTATTCAATCAAAGCAACATGGAAACAATAACTGACTAACCAGTATGGGACCAGTTTTCAGATAAGACATGTGGGTTTCTTGAGATGTATAATTAGGAGAACATTTCTTGCATTAGTCTTTGGCTATAACTGGATTTCTGGTTAGCATAACAGGTCCTTAGTTAAGGGTGTATAAGCAGCAGGGAGAGGTTGTCCAGTTTCACAGCCATACAAGGTCAGGTTCAAACAATGCAATAAGATTCTCCCCCATTTCTTACCATTATATGAAGTTTTTCCACAAGAGAGAAATTAGACTAGAATTGAATCACATGATGGAGTCAGTGCGTTTCACTTAATTTCCACAATTAAGCCCTTGCTGTTCTTATCTGTCAATTCCTTCAATTCATTCTTACCCCTCAGATTCTAGAATTTCCTCAAGTGTTACAGACTGAAAATATAAACATTCTCCAAAATTCACTTATTTAAATTTATAAATGGCAGAACCATAAATATTAGTAAGAGAAATTATGTTCTTTTGAGATAATCTCCAAAATTTCAAGTTAGCATTAGAGAAGATAAACTTTTTCATTGCTATTCTTAGTGATGCAAAACACTTGCTAGAATAATGAGACTATTATAAAACTGTACTATTGGTCTAACTTAGAATGGACAGTTCTCATGTTCTTAATCCTTGAGAGGTGTTTTTTTCCATATTTTATGTGATGGTAAGTAATGCTTTGGAAAAATAAAGTTTCTTATCATTCAATATCCAATATCCAGTAGACCTTTGCCATATCTATATCTATACACACACATATATATATACATACATATGTATGTATATATGATGGAATTTTGTACATTTAAATTATCTACCTATGATATTCTTTGACAAAAATCATAATCCAGGCTACAGACTTATTATTATTATTAATAATACTTATTACACATTATTCCCTTCCCTGTACTCTACAACATAGGGGAGACTTGGATTTCACTCCCAGGCTTGACAAACTCTGTGATTTTTGGCAATTCATTTTATCTCTATGAAACAATTTGTTTTATCTGAAAGAATTTCTAAAACAGTAATAAATATACTTCCTTTTCCTACTTTACAGAGATTTGAAAAAAATATTTGCAAGGGTAGGATGACAAGCCTGTCTGATTCAATCCCATGTGGAAGAAACCAAGGAGACTGTCTGTGGAAGGGTATATTATTATGGAATGCAAGGCTTCTATTCTTGATTTTTAGTATATCAGATATGCAATAATTGGCCCAATTCTTACTATGTGTTGAAGAGGCCAGATGTTGATTGGCTCCATAGCTGGAACTGGAATTCATTTAAAAGAAACACAGACTAAAATAATGCTGATTCTTCCTCTTTCTTACTTTCTGTGTCAGGTGGTTAGCAGATGAGGCAACAGAGGCTTGGAAAGGAGAAATGACTTGTCCTAGATGGAGAGGCAGTATAGTAAAATGGAAGGAACCCTGGATTTGGGGTTGGAAGATCAAGGTTCATGTCTCATCTTGCTCCCAATTTGACTTTGTCCAAGTTGCTTTACTTCTCTGATCCTAATTTTTTTTTCATCTGGAAAAGGGAGTGGATGGATCAGATGATCTCTAGGGTCCCTCCCTGCTCTAAATCTATGATTCTATGATAATCATGCAGTTAGATAATCATGCAGAACTAGTATCCAAAGCTAGTCCAGACCATTTTCTATTACAAAACATGGAAAATGAGGGAAAGCTTAGAAACACTGATTTCAGTATGTTAGGAGCTGAGCTGTTTGGCTATATTGCTACCTCTTCTTCTCTAAAACCTTCTTTCATTGTTTAGGTAGAAGAGTCTAACTTTATTCCTCTCTTTGCAAAAAATTAGACATCTCTTTATAATAACTAAGGTCACTCGATGAACAAACCTTTATTAAATACCTACTTTGTTCAGGTACTGTGTTAGGTGCTGGGGATACAATAACAAAATGAGAATGAAAGAGAAGGAAAGGAGTAAAGAAAAGGAAAGAAGGAAAGAAATATTAAATGAGAGAAAGGGAAGAAGGAAGAAAAGGAGAGAGAAATAGAAGAAAGAAAAGAAAGAAATTGCTCTCAAAGAGTGTATAGTCTGTCAGTGAGATGTACACATATAAGTATATACAAAATAAATGCAAGTTTTTTTGGTGAGGAGAGGTACTAGATGCTGGGGGAGGGGGAATCTCAAAAGATCCTATGTCAGTGGCGAGACTTGAGCTTAACTATGAAGGAAGATAGGAAATTGTAAGAAGCAGAGTATGGAAGACTGTGCAAAGGTGGAGATGGCGGTTGGAATGTGCTGTGAGAAAAAGAGCAAAAAAGATAATTTGACAAAGAATGCACAAAAGGGAGTAATGTATACTAAAGCTGGAAAGGTAGGTTGGGATCAGGTTGTAAAGAGAGGTATTATGGTACATTTTAAAGACTCTGCAGTCAGTGGACCTTGGTTCAAACCCAACCTGCAATGTTTCTTATGTGTGTGACTTTGAAAAAGTTACTTTATCTCCTTGGAATCTAAAAATAAAGGGTTTGAATTAGATATAAGTATCCCTTAAGCTTTAGATCTATGAGCCTATGAAATGCCAAGCAAGGAAGTTTGTATTTAATCTTAGAAGTCTAGGGAAGCCCCTTGCCTATGAGATGAAGAAGGGGCCCATTCCAAATGTGGGGCTCGTGTGACATGTGAAATTTATGGAGGCAGGGGAAGGCATATATGGTGCAGGGAAATTTGGGTGAAGTGGATAGTGCATGGAAGATTAATGTGAAATGTTGGAAATGTGGATTAGAGGGCGGACAAAGTCTCACCACAAGTCTCATTACTAGAAAGCCATCAAGTGATTTTTTTTCTGCAATAATTCTTAAAGACCTAGTGAATAAGGTGAGAAGAAATAGGGATTTCACACTAATACCAAATAGCATACACCTTTTGCTTTTTTTTTTCTCAGAATGACCACTAGGTGGTGAAGCATCATTACTTTTCATTAGGACTGAATTCTTTCGTTCAGAATCATGACGGTCTTTTTCAAGGGAGTAAAATTACTGGAGCACTAGCATTCAGTTATATCAAAACCTTTAAAGGACAGAGTTTGATCTAAATTGTTACCCTCCCTGCCCTCTTCTCTGCCCCACACTCAGTATAATATTCACACACAGTAGATGTTTCATCCATGCAGCTTTGAATTATAAGTTACAAAATATTATTGCAAATTTTAGAATCATGTTGGAAAGCACCTTAAAAATTATCTAGCCCAACGCAGAGCCAGAAAGGAATCACTTTATAACATCCCTGACAATGAGTTAATCAACAGATCAACAAATAAACATTTATTACCTACCATGTGCCAGACAACCTTTACTCAAAGATTGCTGATAAAGGACCTATTATAACAGAAGCAGTATTTTGTACTTTAGGACACTTCTCCCTGCTAGGATTTTTTTCTTCCTGAAAATCACATTCCTAACATTTCACACGAATTCTCTAAGCACTCTCCATTTTACTAAAATTTTCTTGTGCTATATATGCACTTATGGATTTCAGACCATATGTGTGCCATACTTGAAATGGGTACTTTCCTCATCTCTATAATCTATAATCCTTTTCTTCCTTCAAGGCTCAGCTGAGATACCTAGTTCTATGTATCTGCTCCCTTTCTTTCTTCCTTCCTTTCTTGCTTTCCTTTTTGCAATTATAATTCTTTGTTTCATCAGTAAATGGAAGCACACAAGGACTTTGGGAACTTAAGACATCCCATTCCACTGTCATTTTGTGGTCTGGACAGTCATTTCAGCAAGCTGGACTATGCCATGGAAGCTTATGATAACAAAATTATTAATACCATCCTTCTGGAATATGGACAACTCTATCATCATTTTAAATTATTATTTTTTTGTTATTAAGTATTTATCTGTTCTCCTTCTCTCCAGTCTTTTGCAAATTAAAAACCCTTCACCACTCTGGTGGGTGAACAGTCTTCTCTGAAAGTTCTCTGACTTCTTAAACTCCTTCCTCAAATGTGCTGAAACAACAAAATACAGTAAGCTAGGTATGATTTGACTGGGGTGTATTAAAATCATCACCTTTTTCTTTTTGCACATTATGCCTCTCTCAATATAGACTAAGAACGTGCTAGTTCTTTTGTCTGCCATTTCAAGCTATTGTAGCAGATAATCTTAGACTTAAAAAGGGAACTAGACTTAGGATACACATTAGCTATGCAATCCTCAGCAACTCATTCCCAGTCAACTCTGTAGGACTATATAGGCTCTAACAGCAAGAAAATCATAGCTCTGAGTTACAAAAGGTACCATTGATTCACACTGATTCAGTTTATAGTCCCTAAAACCCCTGGATATTTTTTTTTCAAAAATACTATTTACCCATTCCTCTCCCATCCTGTTTATACTTGTGAGGTTGATTTCTGCACTAAAATGCAAGACTTTGTGTCTCTATTAAATTGTTTTCTTTTCCCATTCAGATTAGTCTATTAAATATTTTGGGATCTTCACTATGTAATCCAGGGGGTTAGTTTTCCCTCCTAGCTTTGTTGTCATCTCCAAACAAAATAATCCTGCCATCTAAGTCATTTGGAGAAATGGTACACAGAACACAACCACTGGAAATCTCTTTGGCATTCAAGTGGACATTGTCTCCCAAGTTAATATCCAACCATTAATGACCACTCTTTGAGTCTGACCATTCATCAAGTCCCAAATCCATCAAATTATACAGCCATTTAACCTCAATTCTTCAATTTTTCCACAAGAAAGTAATGAAAGAATTTGTCAGTCTACTGAAATTTTGCCAGAAATCACATTAAGCTCACTATCTTATAGTTTGTAGATTCATTTATCCTTTACCAATCCTGCTGCTTCTCTTCAAATCTCAATTGTCTTTTTAAATCCAATGGCAAGAGCTCAGAAAATTAATGATAGATTTTTTAGTATAAATCTACACATGAAACCACAGATCCCTATTATGCAAAGTTCCATTTAAAAGATATAGATTTCTGCATATATTACATAGCAATATATGTAGCTGTTATATATGTATATATACACACATATATGTATGTGTTTGTGTAATATATATATGTATATATATATGTATATATATATACATATATATATATAAAATTTAGTTCAATAGGACTAGAACTAAATTTTATATATATATATGTATATATATATATACATATATATGTATATATATATACATATATATATATATATAAAATTTAGTTCAATAGGACTAGAACTACATGTTTGTGTGCTTAAACTTCCTTCTGGTTTCCTAGGTGTATTTTTAAAAAATATTTCATTGATACTCCTTTCCTTTATTTTCTTTCTCTTTTTTATCATCATCTTCCCCCACCTCAATCACCTCTCCACTTCCCTCAAAAACAGGAAGACATTTTCTCGTGTCTTTTTTACAGTTAAATTTATCATTGCAATTACAAATTATTCTATTTTGCTTATTTTTGTTCTTCTAATTATGTTGCTGTTGTCATTGTTTTCCTGGTTCTCCTTGCTTGCTCTGCATCCATTCATATGCCTATCTATGGCTCTCTGAATTCTAAATATTCATCATTTCCTACAGCACAGTAATATTATATTGCATTCATGTACCAAAATTTGTCTAGCCATTCATCAATCAATGGGCACCTACTTTGTTTTTAATTCTTTGCTCCCTAATAAAGGCTGGTCTGAATATTTTGGCATATATGAGACATTTCTTTCTGTCTGTCTTTGCCCTCTTCGTAGTAAATGCTTAGTAGTGTGGTTTTGGTATCAGATCATTTTTTTTGCACAATTCCAAACTGTTTTCAGAAGCTCAGTAAGCCCTTACAAAGTCTATTTTAAAAAGTTAATTCCTCTAGATTTTCCTTATTATTAGAATTGAAATATCCAGGTGCTACCTATAATTTCTGTAAAGATTACTAATCAGTAATATAATCAGTGAATACTAATCAGTGAATATAATTACTAAATAGTAATTATTTCTCTTTTACTCAGGAACCCTGAGGGTCTTCCCCTCCCAGTGTGATTTTTTTTTTTTTTATTAAAGGGGCCATCCTCTGAGCAACTATTTAAAGAAACCTATTCATTGAATTGGTGTATCTCACTCAAAGTGAGAATGTGATAAGACCTTAGCCTGAAAGGGCTGGGGTTTCACATTATATCATGGGCCATCCCCAGTAATCCTCATGAATATCAGTCCACTGGACCCAGAGGGCTCAGGAGAAGAAAGTGAGGTTGGTGACCTTGCACAACCCTCCCTCCCTCAAATCAAAGTCAACTGCAAGTAATGTCATCATCTTGATGTCATGGTCCTCTAGATTTTCAGTGTGGAATCATGGAAAGGAAGTTGGCTTTGGAAAAAAGAAATGGATTCAATTCCTGTACCTTGACATCCTGTCCTTGTAACTCTGACCAAATCACTCTATGCAATTTTTCTGAGACCATGTGTTGTTCAGAAGGTACTGGCCTCCATCAACAGAGATAACTTTCTTATCTGGGAGTTTCCTGTTGCAATGAAATCAAAACTTTAATTGCTATCTTAAAAAACTTTCCCCAATTTTCACTCCCACCTAGTTCATACGGAACTTCCTTTTTAGACTTCAAAAAATATTTTGTTTTGTAAATATTTGATGTACCTATCATGTAATATTGTGCATTGTTACTGTCTATGTTGGAAACTCATCCCCCTGTAAGAGATTGTGAGCTCCCTAAAAGGAGGGAACACGTCATGCAGTAGGTGTACAACAGATGCTTATTGTTTTATCGTTGTATTTGTGGCATATTGACAATGGATAGGTGCAATTTAGCTTTAATCCTTCACATAAGCTTCCCAATTAAAGGGCCAAACAAACAATGACACTGATTCCCACAAGGAAATAGACAAATTGTAGGATACATTGGTAGTTTTTAAGAGTAGCCAGGAGGGTTTCAGAACACTTGAGTCTTTGGGGTTCAAAGAAGAGCCAGTTACATTAATTACACATTTTTTTCAAGTATTAATGGAAGCCCAATCTAGAACTTAGAAGGTTAAGCTGAAAGACTAAACTCAGGCAGATAGATAGATAGATAGAGGGGGCAGAGCCAAGATGGTGGAGTAGAAAGACACACATACACTAGCTCTTCCCCCACAGCCCATAAAATACCTGTAGAGAAAGACTCTCAACAAATTCTAGAGCAGCAGAAGTCACAGAACAATGGAGTGGAGGAGATTTCCAGCCCAGGGTGACCTGAAAGGCTGAAGGGAAAGGTCTGTTGCACAAGACACAGAGCAGATCTCAGCCCAGCCTTGGCCATGCGACAAGGTGCTGGGAGCAGGCCTCAGGGGCAGAATCCCCAGTGGCAGTAGCAGAGTTTTGCAGATCCCTCAACCCACAGGCCCTAAAGGTCAGTGAGAGGCTTTCTTCAGCTGGCCAAGAAGGGAGTAGGGTCTTCCTGTAGCTCTGGCCTCAGGCAGCGGCTGAGGAGGCTGCATCTGGCTGCAGCCTCTCCCACAGCAGCCTGCATCCATTGTTGGATTGAAAAACCCCTGGGGGCACTGAGCAGCTGATCCTTACCTCAGCCCTGCATGTTGGTCCTGCCTCCACCTAATGCTCTAGGAGGAATTAAGCAGCTAATCTTTATCTCACACTGAATGACAGCTTTGCCCTGCCAAAAGACCTGGGGGAACTGAGCAGCTTTTCTGAATCTCAGCCCCCAGTGCTGGCTTGGTGAAACTGGAGGCCAGGTAGCTGTGGAGAGGAAACTACTACTCACAGATTCTGGGCACAAAAGTTTCAAGTTGCTTCCAGATCAGTGTACATGCTTGATTGTGCCACCTTGGAGGAACTGAGATCTTACAGATCCCCAGAGTATACCCTTCTCTTGACAAAGGATCCAAAAGTCAAATAACTGGTTGGGAAAATGCCCAAAAAAGGGGAAAAAATTAAGACTATAGAGGGTTACTTTCTTGGTAGATAGATAGATAGATAGATAGATAGATAGATAGATAGATAGATAGATAAATAGATAGATAGATAGACAGACAGATGGAGATATAGTATGTATAAAAATGTAGATAGATGGCTATAGATATGTATAAAGATATAGATAGATAAAAGACATAGACAGATAAATATAGATGTATATAGATAAAGTGATAGATAGATAAATCTAAATATATAGGTCTGTCTATCTATCTATGAGCCCTTTAACATGAAATATATATGAAAGAGAGAGATAAATTCAAAGATGAGTCTCTCTTCAAATTCAGCACATGGAAACCAACTAAAAAAAATGTCTTGAATTGTAGAAAGTCTGAAGGACAATGAATGAGAATTTTTATAAATATTCTGGTTCCATGTTGAATGTGTGTGTGTATGTGAGTGTGTGTGTGTGTGTGTGTGTGTGTGCAGCAGTACAGTCATTTCTGGAAATGTATGTATGAGTGACTTTGGTCTTTTAAGTATAGGCACTTGAATCAATTTGACCTGGGGTGTATACTTTGCCATCCTAGGGGGATAAAGTGAGAGCTATATAGAGAGCAGTCATTGGTTCTGTACACGTGAAGGATTGAATTTAAGCTTCAGTAAACTTCAGTGAGCTGGAATAAAAAGAGAGGGAAATGACTCATTGGTTTTGGAAATTGATGCTTAAAGTTTATTAACATTATATTATGAAGTTTCAGCAACTCATTCCTATGGCCTGGTCTGCTAGGTTGATGCTTATTAATCTTAAAATTGTTGCAGTATGGGAAAATAAGTTTTGGACCAAGGAACGTGTCTTTATTTGAAGAATTTCTGTACATACGTAGAACTAAAGAACATTTTAATCCTGCTTTCTAAACTTTTTAATGTGTTTGCAAGTGTTGGGCTGTTAGCTTGAAATTTTTTGTAGATATCGATTAATTAAATATGGATTTGGCAGCTCATAGACTATTAATAAATCCTCTATATGAAGACTATGACTGTATTTGTATGAGTATGACTATATTTGATGAGTATATTTGATGAGTCTGACTATATTTGTATTTCTTGAGAATCAGAACCAGACTGGAACATAAATCACCAATACTAGTAAGGTGTAGTCCACATTACATCCACCATAGGTCTCTCCATTTGGGTTACCTTAAATTTTGATTCTTTGGAGATTATGGTGCTTTAAACCCAGTCCGGCTCCAATATACCTTTCCAGATCTATTGTACATTACCCCTTTCACAAACTCTATCTTCTAGTTATGTTGGCCCTGTTCCCTGAATACAACATTTTAGTTCTTGGCTCCATGCCTTTGCCCAGGAAGGTTCCTATACCTGGAATGCACTTCCTCCACATTCTGAGCCTGTAACTGTATCAAGTTTATGCCAACACATTGTCTGGTAATGTGATTGCATATACATACATTTTGAGACCAGTATTCGTGTCATTATTCATCTGGGATCAATGAAAATAGAAAATATTTATCATGTGATAACAATGCTCCTTTTCTTGGTCTGTCCCTTACACTTAGAATACACACTCTCACCACCTTCACCTCAAGAAAATTCCTAGCTTCCTTCAGTGTTTCCAGAATCACTTACTTGAAGGAAAAAAAAAATATATGAGCAGAAGACATGATCAACTGGGAAGAAAAGGAAGAAAAGAGTGACTGGCTATTGTGGAAAGAATAAAGAATAATTTTTGTAAGAGTGAAAGAATAGGAGAAATGGAAGTAAAGGAGGTTGTGATCAGTGAAGAGACTTTCAGGATCAAGGTTATATAAGTGTCACAACTAGGAGTGATGATAAGGTCCAAGGTGTATCCATCTCTGTGGGTAGTTGAAGTGGAATGGAGATATAGATAATGAAAGTTCAAGAGCTTGATGAACTGGCAAGCCATGGTGTTCAGAGGGACATCCACATGAATATTAAGTTCCCCAAAACTGAAAGCGGGAAGTGGGGAGGAGAAAAATAATTGAGTCAGAATCCGAACTAATTGAGAAGGGAAAGAGGATGACTGGGAGTTCATAGCTAATAACAAAAGATATGTACATACAGAATGATATAGGAAGGTAGTGTGAACTTCAAAGGAAGAAAGGTTTCTGAGTCACAGTAACAAGAGGAGCTGGAAGAGACTATGGGGCGCATGACTGTCCTAGCTCATTGAGAATGGAAGCAGAAGGACCTAGAGGTAATGATGACAAGGCTATGTGCAGCGTGATATAGATGGTCGGAGTAAATTTCAAAGGAAGAATGGTTATTGAGGATGCTGACAGAGGGAATGGAAGAGGTCATGGGGAGCAGGTAGTATGCCTCGCCTCAGTCTGCCAGGGAACACAAGAGAAAGAGTAACTAGCAGTAGAGAGAGTGGCAAGAGATGAGACCTATGCAAAGACATATTTTTCTATGAGTATAAGAAAGAAAGAACGTGAAGGGGAAATATCGAAGATGAAGAGTAGCTAATTTATGAAATGAATGTAAAAAACGTAAAGTTCTATGTGACAGGAAAAATTAGACAAAAATCAAATACCCATCTCCGGCATAGATGGCCCAATATGTACCTGCAAAATTTGTTGCTATGGCTAGTTTAGGACCTATGCGTTTGGACACATTGTGCTTCCTTGTTGTTATACATTTTGCTATATATGCTAATATATTAAGACTATACCTGAATGATTGGTATAGATACATGGATTATGTTTTTGCATATGACCTATGAGTTAGATTATTGCATAGATTTGTCATATGAAGTTATATCTCATATATTGTATCTTATGTTCTTGGTTGCTTGTATAAAATGCTTTCACATGTATTTTTAGTCAGATGCTTCATACCAGTTTGTTTTATGTGCTCATATTTGCTATATGCAATTCAACTGTGGGTGTATACCCTATAATATAGTATACCCTATAATATGGTATACCCTATATGAAGAGAGTTTGGATTCCCCTCCCCCAAAAACCCTACAAAAATAAAAAATACTGAGTAGAAAGGGAAAGATCATGAGAGGGAAAGATAATTCTAAGTTGGATATGGATGGGATATCACATGGGTTAAGGGAGCAAAAAGTAGAAGGGTGTTATCCCAAGAGAAGGGGAAGTACTAAGGAAAGAGAAATGTATATAGTAATTCAACCTCGAACATTTTTGACTATATAACTGTGTCAATAAATATTTTCTGAAATAAA